>NW_021703785.1:10311471-10338384 GCF_005190385.1 Monodon monoceros
TCCCCTGCATCGGCAGGGGACACGGGTTCGTGCCCTGGTCCGGGAAGATCCCACATGCCGCAGAGCGGCTGGGCCCGTGAGCCATGGCCGCTGAGCCTGTGCGTCTGGAGCCTATGCTCCGCAACGGGAGAGGCCACAACAGTGAGAGGCCCGTGTACCGCAAAAAAAAAAAAAAAAAAAAAAAATCAGGGAGACTTCATCAACCCTCCACAAAACGTCTAGCCTGTGGCCACCACCTGCTTTCTATGGCTGGAGGGGAAGAGGGTCAGGAATAAGGACAGCTTGAACCAGTGGGGATGGAGCCCTGTGTGTATAGGGTGGAAGTGGCTGTCTGATGAAGGCCCTGGGGTTCTATGCTAGACACTTCCCAGTCCCCTCTCTTTTCCCCATCCAAGGAAATTAGGACCAGTGCAGCTTGGTCTTAACTTAACTGCACTTAACTTGGGTTAAGTGGGGCAAGTCCCAGGGTTAATTCAGTCAGATGTCCTGCCAAGGGGTAAGCACACAGGGAAATAGGCCTCCGGGTAGCTGCAAAGGCTAGGACATGGGACCACCATGCAAGAAATCCCAATAAGCCATCGTGCCCCTCCTGAAACCCCAGTGATACAGAGAAAGGGATGGAACAGAGAAGGGAGAAAAAGGCAAATGAAGACTAGAGATGAGTCAGACACGTAAAGAGAGGGATTTATAAGGTACAGAAGACCAAAGAAGTTCTCTGGATGCTTATTTTTCGAAGACAATAATAAGCGAAAACGCATGACATAATTTACTTCTCAAAAGAGTACTGGTAAAGAAAAACAATAACAAACCTAGTTCATTTTCCAATTATTTGGATTTTTAACAAATGGGAGTTTACTCTCTTAAAATTCCATATCCGTAAGTGAGTTTTCAGAAAAAGTAAAACTTTTTGATGGTGTTCCTGTATCTATAAATATGAATGATGCAGATTTTGGGTCTTATGATATCAGATGACAAGATTCAGCCCAAGCTTCAGCTCTTGCTAATTAAACAAATCAATTAAGAGACTACAGTTGCAACTGTGTAGCTGCTGTTCTATAGTAGCAATAACAACCCCAGGGGGAGGTCTTTTACTACATTAAAATGCTGTCCTCCACAACTCCATCTGATATTATTAGAAACAGTTATTTGTGTCTTGCTGTCATATTAGTAGCAAAGGCAAATTATGGAAATATGCAGACCAGAATGGTCCCAGTATGAGATCAGGTTGGGTTTTCAGCCTCCAAGGGAACAATTGCTGAAATTCCGAAGCTCCCCAAAGTTCTTTAATGGAACTGATAAATCTATCAGCACAGCATCCATTTAGAAACTAGGTAAGGGTCACGTATTTACATACTTTCCTGCTAAGCTGATACAATTCAACTAGATGAATTATCATATTAAGTTTACCCTCCTGAGTTAAACTGATGGAGTTCAAAATTGTTTTCGATGGTTGTCATTAATCGCTGTTACTTCGTGAATGCTTACTTTGAAATCTTATTGTGCTAGTGTAACAAGGGTCATATTAATACCATTCTTCATGGTAAATCTTTGTAAAACATGTTTATTCTACAGATATTGTTACTCAAGCTTTCAAGGCTAATGAGAAATAAAGTATATTTATTATCAATAAAAACTTAATTTAAAATGTACAGTTTGAGATTTAAACTAGCTTTAAGAACTTCAGCATGATTTGGTTTCATTAAGATCTCTGGCTAAGCTTCAAAGACATATAATTTGATAGTTCCTCAAGAGTCCTTGGGTAAATGCCAAAAGCACAGCTATGAAGAAGCTGCTCAATGTAGTCGAAGCTTATTCTCTCTTTCGGGCAATATGTATTGTTTTCACAAGAAAAAAAAATTCCGTCTTACTGAGATATATGTTTGTCTTAATATAACGGCGTTTTAAAGATTATGGAACTTTAAAAAATTAAATATAAACAATGATTGCAATACAAGATTTGGAATAAAACAGTAACTTCTGCATTCTTCAAGTCGTAACAAAATATTCTTCCTTATTGTGAAGCACAGTTCAAGTAAGGAAGTCGGGTTACGTAAAATACTGGACCTTTTCCACTTCTCTGTGAGCTTATACTATCTGACATACACAAACTCACAGCTTCACCAAAAAACATGCAAACAAAACAAACCCAGACAATTTACTATTTGAAATAGGCACAGATATCCTGGAAAAGTTCTGGGGTATGTAGCTCTACCAACTAAGTGTATACTGTGAACTAAATGTTTGTGTCCCCCCCCCAAATTCATACGTTGAACTACAATCCCCAATATGACGGTATCTGGAGGTGCCACCTTTGGGAGTTAATTAGGCTTGGATGAGGCCATGAGTGAGGCCTGGCAGGAGAGAGGCAAATGACGAGGCCCTGACGCCTGTGCCCGACACGTTTGAAGAAGAGCAACAAGGTCGGCTGAGTTGATGTGTATTTTAGAAGGATCACTTTAACTGCTATATTAATGATAAAACAGAGAGCAGGGGTGGAGGTGGGAAGACTGGCTGCTGCAAGAATCTGGACAGGAGATGACGAAGACTCTGGTCAGGATGGGGGGCAGTGGGAGTGGTGGACGAAAGAGGGGAATCAAGGAAGGAAAAGACAAGGTTTTAGCTTAAGTTGCCATTTTCTGAGATAGGAAAAACTGCCTGGAGAAACTTTATGTTGGTTTGGTTTCTTTGCAGGTTGTGGCTATCAAGAACTCAGTTTTCAGTATCTGAGCCCTGAGAAATCTATTGGAATCCAAGGAGAGATATCAAGCAGCAGAGACAGCATAAGTGCCCTTTCTAGCATGAGCACAGAGGTACAGAAAAACCTTCATGTAATATAATTCCAGGTAGTTGTGAGAAAGAATGACATGGATCTTTATGTAATGACTTAGAAAGATATCCACAATTTATTCTTGCATGAAAAGATGTATAAATCTATTTCTGGAAGCATATGTCTATTGTTAAAAACTTAAATACCTCTAGGGAATAAAAGGAATACTTCCGTGATGGTTTATTTTATGTGTCAACTTGGCTAGGCAACAGTATTCAAATATTTGGCCAAACATTATTCTAGATGTTTCTACGAAGGTATTTTTTTTAGATGAGATTAACACTTAAATCAGTAGACTTTGAGTAAAGCAGATGACCCTCTAATAATATCGGTGGGCTCATTCACTCAGCTGAAGAAAAAGGACTGACCTCCCAAGCAAGAGGGAATCCTTCAAGCACACTGACTTTGGACTTGAACTGCAACTCTTCCCTGGTCTACCCTGCAGGTTTGGGACTTGCAACCACAATCACGTGAACCAATTGCTTAAAATCAATCACTCAATCAATCAATCTCTCCCTCTGTAATATATAAAAATATAATACACACACACACATGGTGTTGGTTCTGTTTCTTTGGAGAAACCTAATACAATTTCTTATAACATGCATTTAAATAATATTTAAATTTCCTAATTAAAAAAAGAAGCATGTGTAGTACTTATTAATCAGAAAAACAAGAATAACCACAAGTCTTAGGAGCAATACTTAAAAGTTTACATCACGTCGGGCAGGTGCCTATACATATACTTTAATATGTAAACTTTACTACACCTCTATACATATACAAAGCACACAGTAAATGCACATTAGTACTAATATCCTTCCTATCTCAACAGCTGCAAAATCACTCTTCTTTTGATCTAAGCCACAGGTCTGTCCTCTGATATTCTCAACACACGGACCTAACAGAAATACCCAGTGTGAATTTACAACCTGAACAAGGTACCCAAAGGACATGAACAGACATTTTACAGATTATAAATGATACCTAGCAAGTGAATACATGGAGAAATATTTAAATATAATACCAATAAGCAGAGAAACGCTAATTTAAAACAATAAGGTACCTTTTTCAACAAATTATTTTGAAAATTATAACTAATACTACTAATATGATCATTATAAACCTATAAGTAAAAATAATAACTATAAATTAAATTTATTTTCACCAGGTAGAGTTAAATAATTTTGACTCAGTTTCATTAGAAATGTGGACTCGAAAGCACCTAACAAAAAAAGCTAGAAGGAAAACTGAGCAAAAACAAAACAAAACATATACAGAACAGAACAGCAAGGTCACGATTTTCTTTGGTTTTTGGCCATGCCGCGCATCTTGTGGGATCTTAGTTCCCCGAACAGGGATGGCACCCCGGCCCTCGGCAGTGAGAGCACAGAGTCTTAACCATTGGACCGCCAGGGAATTCCCAAGGTCACTATTTTCAAAAACATCTTTTTTTTATAATATGTTCTTATTTTTATTAAAAATGGGGAGAAAGTCCCCAGTGAAAAAAGGACTTAAAAGACTCAACAAACTACAGATAATTTAAAAAACCATTTTGTCTCTCATAAGAAATAGCTAAAATTACTCTGTCATGGAATCTTTTCCCACACATTAAAGAACCCATTTCTTATACAAAGACATCTCATTTAACAGCAAAACAAACCCATGAGGAAGCCAAGTCCAAACACATGGGCTATAACTACTAGTCAATCACTTTTTCTCTCTGTAAATTAAGAGAATATAAAAAATAATAATTCTTTCACACTTACCACGGTACCAAGAAACTGAATGCTCATGTTGCCACCTGCTTCTCGAGAAAGACACTGGGGGGAGAAAAAAAGAGAGGTATAAAATGAATTTTCATCCATACAAAAACATGTACATGAATGTTCATAGCAGCATTATTCCTAATAGCTGAATAACCCAAATGTCCATCAACTGATAAATGGATAAACAAAATATGGCATATTCATACAATGGAATATTATTTGGCCATAAAAAGGAATGAAGTACTGATACATGCTACAACAGAAGTCAGTCACAAAGGAGCACATATTATATGATTCCATTTAACATGAAATGTCCAGAAGAGGCAAATCCACAGGGACAGGAAGTAGACTGCTGTAGTTTGGCTCTTCTTAGTAGGAAAACTCTCAGCCACCTGGAAGACTTCCAGGTTGTCAGTAACTCCTCAGGCCCCAGCTAGCACAGGCTACAGGTATTATCTTAGTCTGCTGCCTAAGAATATACCATATATCACATCTTTTCACCAGTATAGATTACTTTACATCACTTTGTCAAAGAAAGGACTAGAAGAATTTTCTGATGACCCAAAGAGCTAGGGGGAATAAAAATCGAAAGCTGGAGCTTCATGGGCCTGTTGGCAATTAAGGAATGGAAGTAATGAAGGTGTACATAAACTCTGGTGTGTCCTACTAAAAAAAGGAACACGTTCCTAACTCTAGAGCAGGAGGCCGGGTGGGAGAGACTGCCAATGCCAAGTTCAGAACGGTTAGAAAAGGTAGTGGATTCCATGGATGCATTTTTTTTTTTTTTTTTTTTTTTACTTTTGGCTGGTTGGGTCTTCATTGCTGCACGCGGCTTTCTCTAGTTGCAGCGAGCGGGGGCTACTCTTCATTGCGGTGCGCGGGATTCCCATTGTGCTGGCTTCTCTTGTTGTGGATCTTGGGCTCTAGGCACGTGGGCTTCAGTAGTTGTGGCACATGGGCTCAGTAGCTGTGGCTCATGGGCTCTAGAGCGCAGGCTCAGTAGTTGTGGCGCATGGGCTTAGTTGCTCCATGGCATGTGGGATCTTCCTGGACCGACAAGGGCTCGAACCCATGTCCCCCGCATTGGCAGGTGGATTCTTAACCACTGCGCCACCAGGGAAGTCCCGCATTTTTTTTTTAAATACATGTTACGTTTTTTTATTTTTGTTTTTTAATTTTATTTATTTGGCTGCGTCGGGTCTTAGTTGCAGCATGTGGGATCTTAGTTGCCCGACCAGGGCTCGAACCCGAGTTCCCTACATTGGCAGGCGGATTGTTAACCACTGAGCCACCATGGAAGCCCTATTCTTGATTTTTTGAGGACCCTCCATACTGTTTTCCATAGCAGGTGCACCATTTTGTAATTCTACCAAAAGGGCACACAGGTTCCAGTTCTTCCACATTCTCACCAACACTTGTTATTTTGTTTTGTTTTTTTTTGATAGTATCCATCTTAACGGGTATGAGGTGATATCTCACTGTGGTTTTGACTTGCACTTCTCTTTCGATTAGTGATGTCAAGCATCTTTTCATATGCCTGCTGCCCATTTGTGTATCATCATTGGAGAAATGTCTATTCAAGGCCTTTGTCCACTTTTTAATCAGGTTATTTAATTTTTTGTTGTTAAGGTACAAGAGTTCTTTATATATTCTGGATATTAACCCCTTATTAGATGTATGACTTCCAAATATTTCTCCCATTTCACAGGATGCCTCTTCACTCTGTTGTGTCCTTTGATACACAAAGTTTTTAAGTTTGATGTAGTCCAATTTGTCTATGTTTGCTTTTGTGCCTATGATTTTG
Organism: Monodon monoceros; assembly: GCF_005190385.1. Lineage (NCBI taxonomy): Eukaryota > Metazoa > Chordata > Mammalia > Artiodactyla > Monodontidae > Monodon > Monodon monoceros. The sequence goes on from NW_021703785.1 coordinate 10,317,872, forward strand.
GTGTTATATCCAAGAAATCACTGTCAAGTCCAAAGTCATGAAGCTTTTTGCTTACATTTTCTTTTAGAAGTTTTATAGTTTTAGGTGTTACGTTTAGGTCTTTAATCCACTTTGAGTTAATTTTTGTATCTAGTTTAAGATAAGGGTCCAACTTTAACCTTTTGTATGTGGCAGACCCATGCTTAAAGAGAAAATCTACATGAATATGACTATCAAATTTATGTTTTCAACTCCCATTTGTCTTCTGAGTTCGAGACTCATATAGTCAACTGTTAACTGGACATCAACACTTGGATATCTAATGCACATATTAAACCTACCAAGTCCAAAAAGAATTCTTGACCTGCCTCCCCAAACCCGCTTCTCCCCTAGCCTTCCCATCTCAGTAAATACTACCATCATTCACTCACCTTTAATTCTTTAACTTCCTTCATACCCAGTATCTAATCCACCTGCCAATCTTTTCTGCCTTCCCTCAAAAATATATGTCAAGTTGTTAGGGGAACCACTGACCAAAACCCCCCGCCCTGGCCAGGCAAGATAGTAACCACTTGCATGAGTTATCTTACAACAGAAGGTCCTGGTAAGAAATATGGAACTGACAAGCTACCACCAACCAGAAGAATTCAGGAAAGGTCAAAAGGAGAGAGGAGACGCCAGTCCCTATGTCCTACCAACCTCCCAGAATCCTCCTCGCTGGAATCCATTTTGGCTGAGTGATGCGCGCCACCAGGAAGGACCCTGAGTCCGAATGTTTGGCCAGAGAGAACCCAGAAACTAACCCCATGTCCATAAAACCCGAGAATGTGAGCCACGTGGCAGAGCAGTTTGCCTGGGTTCCCTCACGCTGCTGCTCTCTGCCCCCAGGCGCCCCTTCCCCATAAAGTCTCTTGCTTTGTCAGCACGTGTGTCTCCTCGGATAATTCATTTCTGAGTGTTAGACAAGAGCCCACTCTCGGGCCCTGGAAGGGGTCCCCTTCCTGCAACAAAATTAGTTCACTTCAAGCCATCTCCATTGCTACCATCTTAGTCTAAGCCAAGGGTTGGCAATTTTTTTTCCCCAAAGGGCCAGATTTTGCTAGATTCTTCTCTTGATATTTGCCTTTAGCATAACATATTGTAGTCTAATCATTTCCAGTTGAAGGTTGAGTGGAAGATCCTCAATTGCACAGTTATACAGATTTTGAAATTTCTTTTGCTTTTGTAAAAATGCTGCTGGAACTGTAGTCTACTTCTTGCTTTAATCTTTTGACAGCCTAGGGCGTATAAAAAGCAGCTTGCCATTAGTTGTGACTCAAACATTATTTGTCAAAATGACTTTACCACAGTATGCATCTTGCATGTAAATGCTGTTTTGCCTTGCAATTTCCGGTTGACTTCATTAAGAAACATTATCAAGTTTGCGACACAAACTAATTTTCAAAGCCATTCAATGTTTGACGTTCCATAATAGTGGTTGAGGACAGTTCTTTTTTGTTCAGAAAAATTTCAATCTTGGTCCTGCGTCAAAAAAACCTCAACGAACTCCTAAGCTACTGAACTGCTGTGTGACAGGGGCAAATCAGGGCATTACGCTTCTATGTACAATAACAACTCCAAAAGCAGCCACGGACAGATGAAAATGAATAAATGCAACTGTGTTCTGGTAAAACTCCATTTACGGACCTGAAATTTGAATCTCATATACTTTTCATGTGTCATGAAACATTCTTCTTCTTTTAATTTTTTCCAACCATTTAAAATGTAATGCATGCAAACTTTAAAAAACCAATCAACTTGTGAGCAGTACAAAGACTGGCAGTAGGCTGGGTCTGGCTGGCTCCTCGTCTAAACCATCATCAGCACCTCTCGTGTGGATGACTGCAATGATCACACAAGCGACTTCCCTGTCTCCACCACTAGTCCCCTGTGGTCCATCCCTCCTCACAGCAGTAATTTTAAATCACATCATACCATTCTTCTACTCTAACCCTTCAAAAGCTTCGCGATAGGAATCGAATAAAAACCAAATTCCCTGGCCTACGAAGACCCCACATGACCTGGTCCCGGCCTATCTTTGTCCACTCAAGGAGACACTGGCCTTCCTCCTGGCTTCCACACAAACCAAACGTGTTCCTGTCTCAGGGCCTTTGCACGTGCCATTCCTTCTACTTGGGACTTTCCTCCCCCAGATTATTGCATGGCTTCCTCCTACTCCTCACAGGTTGCAACTCAATGTTAACTATTCAGAGAGGACTTCCTAACCCTACCTAAAGCTACTTCCTCCTAATTGCCTTCTATGAATTATCCTGTTAAATTACCTTTTTAACATGGTCATGTGTTTGGTATCTACATCCCCCTGCTGCAGTGTAAGTCTTGGTCACTGCTGTATCTCCAGAGTCTAGAACACTGCCTAGGTCGTATCAGAATTGCCTTCTATGTAAGAGACGTTAAAAAAATATAACAGTTCCTTTTCCTTACCCTACGTGGGTTGGACTGATTCCCAGGCAAACAGAAGTAATTTTGCAATATGTAAAATGGAAACAGGTTTAGAAACTTTTTTTTTCACATTAAAGATACAATTGAAGTGTAACAATGAATACGGAAACCATAGATATAAGTACCAATAAGTTACCCTTAACTTTGCATTCAATTTAAAGCAGGTTAAAATTACGTACATAATGAGTATCAGATATTCCCCCACCACAGCTACCAGTCTGTATATGTGCACTGAAAGAAAGAAAGAACCCAAACCTGACATATCTCAGCAATAAGAATTGATGTAATAGAAAACAGGGAAATAAGATTTCATTCAAAACTGGAATTTACTTCTACACAGGAAACAGGAATACACACTTTTCCCACAGTCTAGGATTAAGACAATTCAGTTTTAGAATCCATGAAGAACAAAGTACTCAATGCCTACACTGAATCTGAGGTATGCCAAAACCAAATACGAACTGGCCCCTTGATAAGCTAATAGAAAAAAGTAAAGTAAAATAAAAATTAAAACTTTCATCTTCATTAAACACATTCTGTCCTAAAATATTTTACCCCCTATTCTATTTTAAGTGGCACTTCACAGCTAAATTAAAACGTCCTTCTTTTCTTATTCTGATAGTCTGCTCCAACATTTACAAAACATACTCCTTTTTTTCTTTCTTTAAGGAAAAAAGTACTTAGGAAGACTTTGTTAACAAAATAATTTCAACATTTGTTAGGATCAAATTCATACAAAATTATTAGCAAGATTGCTCACTCAAAAAAAGCAAAAACATTCACAAAATTTAAAAATGTTCCAAAAATATCTTCCTAAGATAATAAAATCAAAGGCAATTTCACCTTTAAAAGTAATCTCACTGAACAGTATGGGGAAGAAACAGTAATAGTTTTCTTTTTTCCCTCACTGATTTCCAACTTGATAATATGTTTTAAAGGCCATTACTATGGGATTTGTCTTATCAGACTGCAGTGCAGCTGCTTGTATTATTTTCCATGTTTTCCATAATCAGTGTTTATACTATTCAAAATCCTCTTCTTCTGGCAGCTACTAAAACATAATTTTCTAGTTAACAGAGAGTAGAGGAGAAAAAGTATGTGTGTGTGGGGAGGGGATACAGAAAGACATTTTCCCATTATATTAAATTTTTAAAAGCAACTCCAAATCATAAAGCACATGCCACTAGAGACAAGAAAATGGCTAAGCTTCTAGACTACACTACAAAAGCAGGTAGACTTGCATCAAAACTAATATTTTAAATTATAGTTGTAAATACATCCCAGCTGTTAAATAGTGATTAAATTTTTTGAAGCATAGTGAAAGGAGTTATTTCTATTCTACTGGTGGGCTTGTTTCTAAGATGTGTAACTGTAATTGATGTTTTCAGGAATGTGAAAAGGAGATGGTTAATAATTACTCTTTCATTTCCTACTTCATTAGAAAAAAATACCATCCTCTACTTCTTCTAAGTTATATATTTATATATCCTATACATCCTAAATAGATGGTTTCCTATCACATTTGATGAGTCTAGAGTAATCACATGAATATAGGACAAAACAGCTAGTTACTGCTAAGGGGGTGGAGGGGTGAGGAGAAACATCGAAAAAACATGGGATACATTTATTTGGGGACTGAAAACTAAGATGATTACTTCCAAATCCACTTTTTTTTGTACTGGCAAAGTATAAGCAAAAATGTAAGTCGTTTCATTTAATTTTCTAATTAAAATATTATTAACATATTTATTTTAGCATCTATACACATACATTTATTAGGATTAAAACTAAAGTTTGTTCTCGGAAGTTGTGGGAGTTATTTTAATCTGAAAAACAGAAAAAAATAAAATAACATTTAAATTTAAACTTCTCTCCTGAAGTGGTGAGAAAATCCATTCATTTTCTTCAAAAACAGAAAATCAAGGTTAAATTTTAAAAATCTATTCAAATTCCGTGTGGACAAGAATTTGCAAATATATCACAGATACACATTCCACAAACATAACATCTCTTCTATTACATTCATGTGCTTGTGTAATATTCTATTTTACAAAAGCTCACTTGAGCATTTTAATTTATCATGTTATATAATCTATTTAACACTGCAATCAATTCACAAGTAATCCATTTAATCTGGTATTCTGTAGTAAATAACATGAGATTCATGTGACACTATTCCAAATTTGTCTGCTTTAACACAGAAAATTAGTTCCACTTAGTTGAATATCAATGACCTATTCAATGCAGAATGCGATAGTGCTGCAATCAGCTTTGTACTGTTATTTATAATAAATTTATCTTCTCTTGAAAATATTTAAGCAAGAATATGAGAAATAAAAAGAAAAAAGCCTTCAAAGGTACACGACGAATAGCTTCACATCACACAAATGCGGAAATTGTTAGACCTTCTCAGGATCTCAAGATATTTTCAAAAGTATTTAGCTACTCTTCAGGCCTGTGGACAACCTGCTGTGAGCAGGTGGAGAGAAGAAATCGTGCCACACAAAGAAACAGGCCAATAGCAGTTAGTCGGCTCTGCTTGCAAATGTTCAAACAACGTGACTATGCAAAATGAAAATCCAGCATGTAAAACACTAACGAGAAACAGTATATTAAATCCCAGCAGACAAATTACATTGTAAGAAACCGAAAACTATTTGAGTTGTTCAGAGTAAAATTAAAGAGTCTCTTCAAGGTTAAAAAAAATTTACTTCACAGGAATACAGTCGTAGGAATAATAAAAAAGTTCTATTCATCCAGCACGTTCCATAGTCGGAAGGTGCTTGGATGTGTGAAGAAAGCAGTGTTAAGAAAGCAGTGAGCTTATTAACACATATAGAACAGCAAAACCTTTTGTTTTGTTTCAACACTTTAGTTACATGCTCCAGATAGGAAATCATTCCACTTTTTAAAAATAGTTCTTATTTTTGTTAAGCTTCTAAATTAAAATTTTAAAAGGTTGTCACCTAGATGAGAAATTCACCTTCTGTTTTAAAATGAATTTAATTCATCTCTTTCTAATTTTAAATAATAAAAACCAAAACTGTGGTTGACACATGGGGGGAGCCCTTTACAAAAATGTGTTTTTTCTTCTGTAAACACTGTCTGACTTACAAAAGGTTCTCTTTGTGAGCCATCTAACTAGCCACACATGGCCATTAAGAACTCGAAATGTGACTAGTGCAACTGAGAAACTAAATTTATAATTTTATTTAATTTTAAATACAGAAGTAGTATGATATATTTTCCCTTTTAAACACAACTTCATTGCTTTAGTACATTCCACTTTAATCGTTCCATTACTTATGTTATTGCTGTCATATACGCATCAGGAGTATGTTTCATTTCCGGTATTCCACTAATAATTTGTGTTTCATGTAGAAATGCTAACATTTTGGATATAGTGGGTTAAATAAACTGGATTAGAAAAATGAACTTCACTTGTGCTTACTTTCTTAACGTGGCTACTAAGAAACTTAAACTGCAAATATGGCTCATATTAGATTTCTATTGGACAATCTGTTTCATTCCACAACTTTTTAAATTGGTAATTTGGAAATCAGAATATATCTTTCCACAAAAGAATGAGAAAAGATTGTTAGTTTCTCAGATTATACCATTAAGACATATTTAATAAGTGCCATTACTGAGGGACTCTACATATGCAATGAAAACAGTAGGAATGTGCTGGTACACAACCAACAATAAATAAATAAATAAATATAACATACTATCATTTTATTTTCCTTGAATGATAATATTTGAGGGAAAATGGTTTCATTATTAGATGAAGAAACAGATTAAAAACTTTAAAAAATTCTAAAGAAGGCCTTTTAGTATCTTCAAGAGTTTTCAAGGTTTATATCCCAGGTTGTTATAAATTATTTCATTTCAAAATATATGACCTCTTCCCCCAGTCAGATAAATACATCACTAGCTCTATACTTAAAGTTATTAATAATGACTAGAATTTGTGTCCAAGAGCATGATTTTCTTGAAGAGAAAAAGACGTAAAGCAGCTCACACATATACTGGAGTAAGAGATGGTGTGAAGTAGACTCAACTGAGCCGTGAATAATCAGTGCCACTGGGGGAAAGAGAGTGCAAACAAGGTGTGCACACACCTTGCAAAGGCGGAAATGAGGAACAGCCTGAGGTGGACCCTTTTCAATACCTACCAATACCTATCAATACGTGGTACTGTTAGCCTTCAGCAGCTCAGGTGCTCCCACAGCAAATGAAGGCAAACAGGAAAGCCACGTGCTTGACTGGAAAGAGTCGCGCTACATAAGGAAGGGACTTCTGTGAGCAGGTCCTTGGGAGCCCTCTTGTCTCTCTTTGCTCTCAAAGGAGCTGCAGTGATTCTGTATCTGCAGAGATCAACCAGTCATGTTACCTAATAGAGCATGGATTTTGCGAATGTTGGAAAATCAGGAATTAAAGAGAATTGATAAAACGGCTAGGAAGGCTATCTGACGAACATAGCTTAATTTGACGACGGCTTAAAAGAAACAAAATCTTAAAATTAAAGTATAGATAAGGCAGATTTATTTCTGAGGTTACAAAAATGCAAGATGACTATCCATTCATCCACCGACTCATCCATTCATCCACCGACTCATCCATTCATCCAGTTACTGAGCTTCCACATGGGCCAGGAACTCAGCAAGACAGTGGAAATTCAAGGTCAAATCAAATAAAAACTGAAACAGGTAATTTAGATCAATTAAAAGAATTCAGTAATTTATAAAATTCATTATCCACATAATGTACATGCCAAAATACAATTTATTTTTAAAGAAATTAATGGATAATATTAAGCTCATGAGGTTTACCAATGAAAACCGGGAAAGTGAAAAGACAAATGTAATCTGATTGGATAAACAGGGAGCTAATTACTAAAACAAAGGTAATGCTTCCTCCCCAAGTAATTTTGTCTAATCAGAAAAAGGTTACCTAGAGTGCTACTTTCCATGTAGTCACAGGGACTCAGCAATAAAACTAAATAGGAACTAAATACCCACATATCCTTAAGATGGTAGACCAAGCCACCTACTAGGACATGCTAAGAAACTATGAAACCAGCAAGAGAATATGAAAGACATTAAAAACTAATTAGAGGAGGTGGAATTCTTAAGCTAAGAAATCAAGGTTGAACACTTTATGCCAAGTGAAAGGAATTCACGAGAATGATTTGATTTTCTATATCTCCTGGATTGTGAGGGACACCTAGGGAAGATAAGCAATGCTTTTGGTGACAGAGAAAGAAGATTTTGGTGAGGCAAGGATTTTAACTATTTCTTGTGGCCCGGATGTGGATCATGGAAAAGAGACCCAGGCTGGGTCATTCATTATGGGAAACCCTGCCTATCAAGAGGAATAGGAATCAGGAAAATACAGAGCAGGCGTTATGGGTTCTACAGGTGAGGAATTCTCCCAAACCCACAACAGTGTCCTAGAAGACACCAGCCAGCTTTGGGCGTCTGTCATTCCCCAAAAGAATGAATACCAGATTATATCTGCCCTGGTCAACCTACCTCCTCCAGCCGTGTGCCACTCATTCTTACACCATACTGCAACTCTGGAGAGACCCCAGATAGCAGGTGGGAAGTGGAAGAGGATATAAAGCAAGAAAGAAGAAAGCAACACTCTCATCTTCCCTATAAACATTTCTCAGTCTGAGAAATGTTACCAGTTTTTACCAGGAGAGGTTTTTACCAGTCTTGACATTACAATGAACTAGACTTTTAAACACACTCTCTGCCAAATAGACTATGACTTGCTTACTACCTGGTAGCAAGTGTACAGACTGAGAATTGTACATAAGTTTATGCAGGGGAGGAAAGAACTGTAAAGCAATTATACTCTCCCCACCCCCCCCGGCAAAAAAAAGAATAAGTTGAGAGAATGAGTTTGAAAGAACAGTTGTAAGAAAGTTGCTTCTACTGGCACACAGTAAAACTGATAAAGAAATGGCAAGTATTGGGAAGTACCCTGAATGCTTTCTCAATAACTATCCCAAAAAATCCTGTTCCACAATGAGATACCACTTGATATCCATTAGGTTAGCTATTACAAAAACGAGAGCAGTAACCAGAAAATATCAAGTGTTGGTGAAAATGTGGAGAAATTAGAATCCTTGTGTGTTGCTGGTAGGAATGTAAAATGGTGCAGCTGCCGTTAAAAACAAAATGGATGTTTTCAAAAAAGTAAACTAGAATTACTATATGATCCGGCAATTCCACTTGTGTGTATACACCCCAAAGTACTAAAAGCAGGGACTAGAAGAGGTATTTGCACACCCATGTTCATAGCAACATTAGTCACAACAGCCAAAAGGTAAAAACAACCCAAATGTCCATCAACAGATGAATGGATAAATAACAGGAAAGAAATTTTGACACATGCCACAACACAGATAAACCTTAAAGATATTACGCTAAGTGAAATAAACCAGTCGCAAACATATAAATACTATATGAATCCACTTACATGAGGTACCTAGAGTAGTCAAATTCATAGGGACAGTTGCCAAGCAGTGCGGGGAGGGGGGAATAGGGAGTGTTGAATGGGTACCGAGTTCCAGTTTGGGATGACAAAGAAGTTCTAGAGATGAACGGGGTGACGGCTGCACAACAGTGTGAGTGTACTTAATGTCACTCAGCTGCACACCTAAAATTGGTTAAAATGGTAAATTTCGTATTTTTTAATTTATGTATATTTTACCACAATTTAAAAAATCCTGTTAAGGTTTCAAAATAGTGTTGAAGGAAGAAAAATCTAATTAAAGTGCAGCAGATTTAATCCCAGATTGGCATAGAACTCTGAATTTCTATCCTTTTTTCCTGCTTTTAGAAATTGGTAGATGATGGGTGGCTTGGTATGTAAAAGCACAGAATGCAGGGTTCACTTTCAAAACCTTGCTTTTAAGAGGATAACCACCTAACAACGATAGGGAAGGCCATAAAAACCTATTAGAAAAAAAATTTTTAATGGTCAAAGCAGAGGACCAGTGTTCACTGGAGACAGAATTTTGAGGTCACTATGGTACCCCGCTGTACGCATAGAGAATTCAACAAATTGTGTCAAGTTTAATCAGCAACTGCTCCCAAACCCAACCCCCTCATTTCTGTGCACTTCCAGCACCCCAGTTTAGGGTCCATTACCTCATGAGTGAAGTAATAGGAAATATCTTCTAAATGAACTCCTTTCCCACTTCCCCCTTCAATTCCTTAACCCCTCTTTTATTGTAAAGACACTCTAACCTCCCACAACAGCATTTTTTTTTTCTTGGCTCAACAGCGTTTTGATGGACATTACTTCCCTCTACAAAACGTTTCAATAACATCTCCACTGGTGATTGAAAAGCACAGGCTCCTTAGCCTCCCATTCATAACTTGGCTCCTCCAACCTGTTTTCCATGCTTAGCTCACATTACTTCCCTATTTGAATGATTCCCAATCTACCTACCATTTCATGAACATGCTTTTCTAAGGTGTATCTCAAATATCATCTGAGACCCTGGTCCTGCAAAACACCCACACCCACACCCACACACACCCTCTTTAAGGGGCTAGGGATTCCCCAGAGATAAATGACAAATGAAAGTAATCGACACAGAGCTCATGAAAGCAAATATAGTGACCAGAACTTCATATTAAGGAAAAAGTCACCTTTTTGTTTACAATTAATTGAGAAATATTTTACAGAAACAATAAGCCTTTTAAAGAATTCTGGGGTTGGAAAGGTGAGAAGGTGGCAAACTACTTAGGGAAAGAAAAGCAGGTTTGTAGGTAGTGCTGGTGCAACTGGTTATCCATATTTTAAAAACTAAACCTGGATCTTTCTTAACTCACACCATGTGCAATATTCAATCCCAGAAGGATTAAGGGTTTAAATGTGAAAAAGCACAACATAAAAGGTTTAAAAGAAAATAGAGCCAAGTATCTTTATGAGCTTGAGAGTAGAAGAGGATTGTTTAAACAAATACAAAATACACAAACCATAAAGGAAAAGACTGAAAATTCTCATATGAAATCTCAGATTTAAAACTTCACTCGTATAACTTAAAAAGGGAAAAATACAAGCTACAAACTGGGAGAAGTTGTTTGTAACACATATAACTGACAGAGGGTCAGGACACACAATATGAATAACATTTATGAACCAGTAAGAAAAAGACAAACAATCCAATAAAAAACTGGGCAAAAGCCATGAACAGGTATTTTGCAGAAGAGAAAACAGGACTGTCAATAAATATATTTTTAAAATGCTCATTGTCATTACTAATCAGGGAAATATAGTATACATTAAAAACACTGAGAGAGATTATTTAAACCCACCAGTCAGGAAAAACTTAAGTCATTTGGATACCAAGGGTTCACAGGACATGAAGAAAAACTGTTAAGGGCACAGATTCCTGGCTTCAAATTCTGGTTCTTCCATTTACTAGCAGGATGCCTTGGGCAAGCAATTTAGCCTCTGTAAGCCTCAGTTTCTCCAACTACAAAATGAGAAATAATACTAGCGCATATTTTATTGACTTGCTGTGAGGATTAAATAAATTAATGCAAAGAAGTGCTTAGAAGAGTCAGTGCCCGGCATAGCAAGAATACAATAAAGTCAGCTTGTTGTTCATACTGCTAATGTCACCATCTTCATAACTACTGGTAGCATGTAAATTGGTACAACCGCGTAGGGAAAACCATTCGGCAACACCGTGTAGGGTTAAGGGTGCATATTCCCTAAACCCAGCCATTCTACTGGCATATTCCTTGAAGAAACACTTATTTCAAGAGGAAACACGTAGTAGAAAAATGTTCACAGAACCATTGTTTGTGATGACAAAATAAATAATACAAATGTCTACCTAGGGGAAAAAGAATAAACAAATTGTGGTAATTAACATGATTTAATAACATATAGCATGGAAATAAACTAAACTACATTCATAAACATAGACCAAACTCACAAACATAACACTGGAGGAAAAAGCAACTTAGAGAAGCATAGAGAGTATGGTCCCATTTATATCAAGTTCAAGAACACGAGTAACTAAATAATACATTGTTTACAGTTTTACTCTATATGTAAATATCCATAAGGAAAAGGAAGTGCTAAGTTTAAATATCGGGATGGTGGTTACCTCTAGGGGCGGGAGGAAGGAGGATTTACTCAGGGGATGCACAAAAGAAAGTCAATAGCATTGGCAAGGTTTCCTTATTTAATCTGGATGGTGGGTAAACAGCCTCATTAAGTTATTCTTTACCTCTTATAAGACTAATACATGTTACTTTGTGTATAAAAACTGTTTCAATAATAAAAAGTTTAAATGTATATACAAAAATCCAAGGAAAAAAGAACAGCAGTTATTACTGTAAAATCGCTTTTGAAAAACACCTGTGGTAATATCCATCCCATAGTTCTTCTGTGAATTTACCATAAACAAGGGCAAGAGAAATACAAACCAACACATTTCATAGCTATTTGCTTGGAGGTAATGAGCTGAAACTCTTGGGCAATGCAGCCCAGGAAGTCAGCATAGAGACAAAGGAGTTAGGAATAAACACTGACGATCTATCCATGCTTCAGGGCAGGTGCAAGAGAAATCAACAAAGATCACTGTGAGGTCACCAGTTCTTTCTGTCCTGTGGTTCTTTCAGACCCCTTCCTCATACAGTGCTCTTCATCCCGACTGTTGCTAATATTTTCCAGGAAGAATGATTTCCCATTTTTCTGATACCTCCTAATTCCTCTCTTTGCCTCCAATCTCACTCTTCTTCAATCCATTTTCCACAATGGAACCGAAAAAAACTTTCTAAACTCCAATTCTGTTCATACCATCACTTCCTTAGTTATAACTCTTCCATGGGTCCCGCTGGCCTAAGAATAAAGCAGAATCTGTACTATGTAACTGACAAGTCTTCAAACGACTTGGCTCCTACTTAAGTCACTTTGCTCATCACTTCCAGCTTATCTTCTGATTACAAAAGGTTAAAGCTGTGGTTCTCAAACTGTGGCCCCTACAGCATCAGCACTACCTAGGAACTTAGAAATGCATGCCTAGCCCAGACCTACTAAATCAGAGTAAACTTTGCAGGTGGGTCCAACAATCTGAGTTTTAACAATCTTCCACTTGATTCTGAAGCACACTAAATAAAGTCTGAGCAGCACTGGTTTACAGCACAAATGAGAGGTAAATTAGTACCCGAAGAACTCTGTGGGAAAATTGAAAAGTACTGTACAGCATAGTGGTTAGAAGCACACAGCCTGGGGTCACAGTGCCAGGGTTCAAATTTCTGCTCAGCTTCTCCCTGGTACTGTAATCACAGGGAAATTACTTAGCCTGCCGTAGCACAGTGCAGTGGCTGACAGATCCTACAGCAAGGCTGCTTGGATTTCAATCTTGGCTCTATCCCCCATTAGCTATGTGACCCTGAGCAAGTCACCTACTGTCTCTGAGCCTCAGCTACCGCATTACAGAAGTATAAATAATAGCACCTGCTCCATATAGTTGTTGTGAAGATGAAATGAGTTAATATACGTACTATGCTTAGAACTGTACCTGATACACATTAAGCACTGTTAATTATTATAATTATTATTAATTTCACAGGGACCACATTATATTTTGGAGATAGAGAGTCAACACTGAGTGCTAATGCCTACAGAGAGTAAGTAAAACTCACCTGTTCTGATGAGGAAAAATTTTCCTCATCTTCTATTACGGAAGTGACTTTTTCTTTTTTTTTTTTTTCCCCAGGATACCATTCATCTCTCTGAGCTTACTTTTTTCCAATGAAGGAGCACGTAACTGGAAGGAATGACCTCCTCCAAAGAGGCATGGGGTCTGCCTTGAGGGCCATTTGTTTCATAATAATACTTCTTTTTTAAGCAAAGCACTTATAAGAATGAAAAGGGATTTACTGAGCATTATCCCTATGCTAGTGAAAATACTTCTAGGGATAATTCCAAATACATACCCAGTGTTAATTTACCTAGAAACTCTACATGTAAAAGTGCTATTAAGACACCCATCTGCACAGTCATTAAGAACACTGAAAATAACATGATACAAAGATTTGGAAAGTAGAACTTTGTATCTCTCTCTCCTCACTACCAAGAGGTCCTACTATGTCCCCCAGACCAAAACACATGAATGTCAGCCACAGTACATCCAGTGCAGAGTATATTCTATTAACATAAACAAGTGTAACAAAACCATGTTTTCTGAAGACATAATAACTGGATCTCAGTGATATGAAATTATGCAGTGAAATTTTTCCAAGGGTCTCCAAGTGTTTAACCTCATACTTAGAACATGAAAGAAAATATGAGAGAGAGAAAATATACTGGAGCAAGTCACAAAACCAAAGGCAAAATAAGGGCTCATTACTGAGAGTTCAATGCTTCTTGTGACCATAAAGGTAATATACCAATTGAACCCTGAAAATCAGTTTTGTCATTAATATGTATTGAGATTCTGGAATCCTCTGTCCCACGGTTTCTAACAGAAGTATATATGAAGCTGGTGTACAGTAATCTTTAAATGTGATTTTCTTGATTTCTCTAGGCTTAAAAAATCAGTTTCCTGTGTACAATCAACTTAAGGGAATGTGAAAAGATTTTCATAGAAAAGAAAAAAGAATGAGCATTTAATGCTATGGAGAGTTTAGGATTTTTATCCGCATGTGATAGCCACATGTTCTGTGCTGTTTTGTTTTGCTTTTCCTGGACCTCAACTATGTGGTGAGGTAAAGGAATTTTGGCAGAACCTCTTTTCGTGATTTTCTACTTTCAAATGAAGGACACTGCTTACAAAGAACATTCAATCAACTCTGGATTTCAAGGCACCTCCTCAATACAACAGATTTTATACTGGGGGGAAAAGAAAGGTTAACAAATTAAGATTACTTAATTTTTAAAAGGCATTGAGGGACTTCCCTGGTGGCGCAATGGTTAAGAATCCGCCTGCCAATGCAGGGGACACGGGTTTGAGCCCTGGTCCAGGAAGATCCCACATGCCGCGGAGCAAGGAAGCCCGTGCGCCACAACTACTGAGCCTGTGCTCTAGAGCCCACGAGCCACAACTGCTGAGCCCGTGTGCCACAACTACTGCAGCCTGCATGCCTAGAGCCTGTGCTCCAGAACAAGAGAAGCCACCACAATGAAAAGCCCACGCGCCACAACTAGAGAAAGCCCGCGCGCAGCAACGAAGATCCAACACAGCCCAAAACTAAATTGATTAATTAATTTAAAAAGGCATCGATGTGCTATGGCAAGTCAACCTGAACAGCTCTGCTTCTGCTGATTTAATACCACACAATTCCGATTACAGAGGAAAGAAAGGTAACAAAGTCAGTCATATTTTACAACTAAAAACCCACAACGGCAAAGAAAACTGCTAATCTTCCGATATTTTTAGAAAAGCATGCAGGATGCTTTATAACAAAGTATAATATATAACCTTCCCAGACTGCCTGAAAAAGGAACACATTGATTCCTCAGAATAGGACTTAACTCAAGATCCTCTAAAATAAGAAAAAATGTTTTCAACTATAAAATGTATGAGGTGGATAAAATGTAGGTTTTCCATACTCTATCTGTAAGTATTAACCACACAGGTATTGGTAAGGATTCTGGACTTGATGGAGCCCTCTAAGTACCTCACCAGAACATTTACCTGTATCATCCTCTGCGTGCCATCAACGTTGACAGACAATAAGGGTGAAGCCAGGTTCCACGCGCCGGTCACATTTAGTTTCGACTCATCAACTTCCACCTGTTGTGACACCAAATAAGACTGTTACCATGAAGAAAGACAGAAAACTGATCTCAAGTTCACTGCTGCATACAAAGCAGCAGCCATTTTAAACAGATGGCTCCCCAAACAACCTGTCATGTTTACTGCTCTCACCATGAAAGACAGGGTCCAATGAGAGTCTTCTCAGCCATCTCTGGGGAGAGGTGAGGACCTGGGCACAGCTGCCTCTGGGTACTGAGGTTTCAAGTGATTTCCAGTAAGTAACAAGCAGCCTTCTAAGTCTAACCCTATCCGGCGTGCTACATTTACTGCAATTAGACGAGTAATGCATATAAATGCCAGTGACATTTTGCGACCCACACAACAGGGCTTGCACATAATATCCTCTCCAAGGACCGAAAAAGAACTTTTTCTGTGTTAATTTTAATGAAGGACTATGCATTGTTATCTTAATTAAACAGAAGCTTTAATTAGGCAAAAGTTTTTGGCGTTGAATATCAAAAGTCTATTTGAACTTTGCAAACTTCTGTCCTATTTCTGTCCATCATAAATGATTTCATCCAGTCGTCATTCAAAAAGTTACCTCCAAAATCCCATTATCTTTTAAAACAGATATTCTTAATAGAAAAATTTTATTATTCAAATAAATAAAAGTAATTAAAAGAAAAAAACCCTCAAAGCTAACTTAAAAGTACCATTCCTTACTTCTTCCTTTTCATTCACTCATTTGCTAACTCTTCAATGTGAGAAGTAAGCGAAAATAACACTACTTTAAGTCTACAGTAAACAACCTAACAAAGAGAGATTTAAGTTTGCTGAAGTTTCAAAATAAACCTGTGGCACAGCCAAGATACATGATCCCTAACAATTCTTTCACTATCAATTCTCTTAAAAGATACTCACTCACTATAATCAAAGGCACACAGACTTAACACTGTTAAGAAGAATACGTGTGTACCTATATATTTAGATGTATATGTTTGAATAGGTATTTATGTATATATATTTCCGCAAAGATATGTTATTGGCTATGGACTGAAGTATCAGTAGGACATGTATCACACACTGGCTTGCGTTTCTGGGTTTAGTGGCCTCTCTGTACCCACAGTACAATCCAGCTACATGGAAGAAAAAACAATGGCTTTGGAATCACACTGACTTGGGTCTCACTTGACACTGCTGCTTTATCAAGTGCAAGCTGTTTACTAAGTTGGAGTATTTAACCTCTCTGAGCTTCAGTTCCCAAACCATAACACAGTAAAAATAGCTATCTGAGAGGGGGGTGCTCTAAAGATTAAATAAGTTAACATATGAAAGTCTCTACCAATATGCCTGTCATGGTAGGTCCTAAATATTTTCTCTCTTCCCCTGTCTCTAGTAATTTTACTGTCTTACCTTTAAACTAGTTTTAAAAATAAGGCCAGATAATCATACTATCTCATAGATTACTTACTACTAAAATACTACATGATAAAGGTCTGAGAAGCAGAAAAGGCTATAGTTTTGATTAAAACAGCACTGATACATTTTAAATGATCCTATTTAGCCCTTGCCCCCCAAATTAAGTATCTCCTTATGCAATGAAAGATTTCCAAAAGAAGCTCTTAGCAGGTAGAGTTTTACAAATATTAAATGCTAAAAAGATCTTCTAAAACTGAAATATTGCTTTAAAATGTTTCTAAATTTAAAAGTTTAAAAAAGCTCGATAATCAATTATAAAAGTTTTATTTGTTAAAAAAAAGTTAGAGGTTGTAAAGAAAGGTTTTGAATGATAATCATTTAAAATTTGTTATCTGATATTAATTTCCAATCAACAGGGCTGACAATGAAACCGTAACTGCTATCTTTGGGGCACATGAAGGGGAACTGAGGAAAGAATCTAATCTACTCAAATCATGTTAGAGGAAGAACCAAGTTGTTACACCCTGAAATAAACCATTTTTATGAATGTCAAAACAAACTGTGATATATCCATATGGTGGAATATTATTTGGCAATTTGAAAAGGATGAAATACTAGCACATGCTACAACATAGATGAACCTTGAAAACATGGTAACTGCAAGAAGACAGTCACAGAGGACCACAAATTACATAGTTCCACTTATAGGAAATCCAGAATAGAAAAATCTGGAAGAGACAGGAAGCAAACTAGCAGCTGTGTTAAGCAGGAGTCAGGAGGGGAATGGACTGGGGCGGGGAGGTTGAGGGGTGATGGCTATGGGTAATAGGCTTTCTTGTTGGACATGATGAAACTGTTCTAAAATTGACTGTGGTGATGGTGGCACAACTCTGTGAATATACTACACTCTACTGAATTATACTCAAACAGGTAAATTACATGGTATGTGAATTATATCTCAATAAAGCTGTTAAAAAATAAGTAACAAATGAAAACATGGAGGGTGGACTTTATTTTTTCAAAAACCAGAAGCATTACTTTATGAGAAATTAGAGAAGACCTAAAAAACGGAGACATAGGGCTTCCCTGGTGGCACAGTGGTTGAGAGTCCGCGTGCCGCTGCAGGGGACACAGGTTCACGCCGCGGTCCGGAAAGATCCCACATGCTGCAGAGCGGCTGGGCCCGTGAGCCATGGCCACAGAGCCTGCGAGTCCGGAGCCTGTGCGCCGCAACGGGAGAGAGGCCACAACAGTGAGAGGCCCGCGTACCGCACAAAAAAAAAAAAAAAAAAAGAGACATATATCATGTTCATGAATTAGAAGAGTTTTAGTGCTATTAAGATATAATTTCTCTCCCGAATTGATCCATATATTCAATGTAATTCCAATCGAAATCATAGTAGGCTTTTTTTTTGCGTAGAATTGATAAGCTGATTCTAAAATATATACAGAAAAGCAAAGGATATAGGATAGTGAAGACAATTTTGAAAAATAAGCAAATGTGGAGAACTCATGCCACTTGATTTTAAGACTTCCCATAAAGCCACAGTAATCAAGACACTGGTGTAAGAACAGACATATTGATTAATAGAACAAAATTGAGAGTTCAGAGACCCACATATAAATGCCGAGTTGACTTTCAAAAAAGGTGCCAAGATATTAAATAAAGTATAGTTTATCAACAACAATTGAACATTCATATTTAAAAAAATAAACCCTGGTCCTTACCCCATACCATTAAAAAGAAAAATCAATTCAAAACAATTAAAACTAAATGCAGGCCTTCCCTGGTGGCGCAGTGGTTGAGAGTCCGCCTGCCGATGCAGGGGACACGGGTTCATGCCCCGGTCCGGGAGGATCCCCACATGCCGCGGAGCGGCTAGGCCCGCAACAGGAGAGGCCACAACAGTGAGAGGCCCGCGTACCGCAAAAAAAAAAAAACTAACTAAATGCAAAGCCTAAAACTATAAAACTTTTGGAAAACATGAGAGAAAATCTTTATGACTTAGTGCCAGGCAAAGATTTCTTAGGATACAAAAAATGCAAATCTTATGAGAAAAAACAGATGAATTTAACTTCATCAAAATTTAAAACTTCTGTTTGAAAGACACTTTTAAGAAAAGGAAAGTCAAGCCACAGGTTGTGAAAAAATATATGCAAAATAATGGACTTGTATCCAAAATATATAAAGAACTTATAACGCAAAAACAAAACGAACTCATTTTCTTTTTAATGGACAAAAGATTTGAATAGACACTGCATCAAAGGAGACGGATGACAAGCACACGAAAAGATGCTCAAAATAATGAAATGGTCATTAAGGAAAGGCAAATTAAAGTTATAATGAAACAGTGTTCCACATCCACTAGAGTGGCTAAAATTAAACAGAGTGGTAATACTAGGAGCTGGTAAACAGTGGAGCAACTGAAACTTTCATAGATTGCTGGCAGGAATGCAAAATAGTAGACCCACTTTAGAAAACCCCAGAGAATTGAAAGGCCATGTACACACAAAGACCTATACATGAAAGCTCTGAGAAGCTTGTTTATGATAGCAGAATATATATAGCAGAATGTTTACATCAGCCTCAAACTGGAAAAACCCCAAAAGTCCAAATGAACTGAATAATGGATAAACAAATACGGTATATCCACACAATGATCTAACTAGCAATAAGCATTTCAAAAACATTATGCTAAGTGAAAGAAGGCTGAAACAAAAGAATACACACTGTGTGATCCCATGTATTTGACATTATATGGCAGAAGTCAGACCAGCGGTTGGTAGGAGGCAAGGGTAGGAGGGTGGCTGACTAGGAAGGGGCCTGAGGGAAATTTTGGGGGTGATGGAAATGTCCTAAGTCTTGATATTGGTGCTGATTACACAACTATATATTTTGTCAAAACTCAACCAAACCACACAATTAAAAAGAGTAAATTTTATATAGATTGTACCTCAATAAATCTGACTCTTAAAAAATGAAAACATAAGGAAAAAACATACCTCTTCAAAAACTGAAAACAATATTTTTGAACTACCTTTGATTTATCTTCCCTTCCTGATAAATCGATTTCTCTCCCTTTATCCTCTGCTACTGGATGAGTGGATGTGAATGTTACCTTGGCAAGAAGGACAGAACGCAAGTTCCTTCCAGACAGAAACATGAAAATTAAATTATATGAAGGAAAGACAGAAGGTGGAGAGATCACAGTAGCCCCATTTCCTCTCTTTCATGGATCCTTAGGAACAGGTATGGGGTGGCAGTAGAGAGAGATGGTATTCTGACTGGTATCAAGTACCCTAAAAATATCTGGGCTAGAGGTCTACTTCTGGAACATAGCGGGAATAACAATATAGCACTGATGGAGAAACAGGCTGGAAAGATGATCCCAGTACATCATAGTAGTAGGAATCTAAAAGTTTCTACCTGTCCTACTGAGATGACTAGAGAGAGTCTGGGTCAGGATAAAGACCACATAGAACTGGGGACTCCATGACTGAAGGCAAATAGTAACCAGGACCACGGGTAGCAGAAGCCTCTTTTTTTTTAACATCTTTATTGGAGTATAATTGCTTTACAATGGTGTGTTAGTTTCTGCTTTACAACAAAATGAATCAGTTATATATATACATATGCTCCCATATCTCTTCCCTCTTGTGTCTCCCTCCCTCCCACCCTCGCTATCCCACTCCTCCAGGCCGTCACAAAGCAACGAGCTGATCTCCCTGTGCTATGCAGCTGCTTCCCACTAGCTAGCTACCTTGTTTGGTAGTGTATATATGTCCATGCCTCTCTCTCGCTTTGTCACAGCTTACCCTTCCCCCTCCCCATATCCTCAAGTCCATTCTCTAGTAGGTCTGTGTCTTTATC
>NW_021703785.1:10338484-10511811 GCF_005190385.1 Monodon monoceros
CATGCCTCTCTCTCGCTTTGTCACAGCTTACCCTTCCCCCTCCCCATATCCTCAAGTCCATTCTCTAGTAGGTCTGTGTCTTTATTCCTGTCTTACCCCTACGTTCTTCACGACATTTTTTTTTCTTAAATTCCATATATATGTGTTAGCATACGGTATCTGTCTCTCTCTTTCTGACTTACTTCACTCTGTATGACAGACTCTAGGTCTATCCACCTCATTACAAATAGCTCAATTTCGTTTCTTTTTAGAAGCCTCTTTGATGACAAACAGGATCAACAGTCACCGGTCCAGGTCCTTTTGCAGCAAAGCCTTGCAAGGACACTGTGGGTCTGAGTTCTCTGTCCCACCTCCATGGTTATGAGACCAATGTGACCGCATCCCCAGAGGCCCCTCTCACATTCACCCAGAATCCACACGTTAGTGGAAGGGGGAGGGAGAGGAAGAAACCTGAAGTACTATAGTACCTGAAAGAAACTAGTTAAACCAAAAGAGACCAAGATCCTGCTTATTAGCAAGTTTTTCTTCCCCCTCGCCCCCTACTAAAGATCATATGTGATAAAAAAAAAAAAAACTACATTTCCTTATACACCTGGTAAGTGATGAGTCTAAATTTGCAACTTCACTATATAACTGAAGGGATAAGCTCCAAATCCTAAGCTATGAAACATATCTGCAAATTTTAAATGAGGGAAGAGAACATGCTGAAAGCCATCACATGCCTTGTCAGGCCTCAAGCAATAAACAGATTTCTAAACAACAAAAACAAACAACAAAACAAAACTCCCATAGTTCTGAACAGTAGATGCAATGATTGTACTGATGCTATCATTAGATGAGTGGAAGCTAGATGTAAGTATAAACCGTAGGAGAGGTAGGGAATGTCTCTTTAAACCACAGTTTAATACCATAAAAAGATGGAGGCAGACCACTGAAGAATTCTTGTTACTATGCCATACATATTGTTTACACCTAACTCTTCAGCCAAGGGGACTGAAGCAGCAGATGCAGAGTGTAAGTGGCATTTCACTATTACGACACTGAGAACCTGACATAAAGAACCACCCTATCTTTTCAATGCCAAAACTAATGAGAAATGAAATCTAGGGCAAAGGAAATAACAGATATGGTGAGAGGGTATTAGGGTAACAAGCCTGACAAGGAAAAGCTGTAGGCTGCCCATGCTTATAACCAACCACTTACCTTACTGCAACATAAATAATAATCAGAAAACAATCAATACTGAATCTTTGCATACAATTCTCAAAAAAAAATTTGTAAAAAGAAAAAGGTAAATAAAGAGCATGTAACACAAGAACTCCTCAAAGAAACACAGGAAGAGTTCAGATAAATAATTCTCCAAAGTCTCAAAGACAACCATAGGAAACGTGACCCTTCTTTAAAAAAAAAAAATGAGCTCAAAGAAAAACAACAAAGGTTCAAAGAAGAGATTGAACAACAACAGAAGGAAATGAAAATCAAGCTGGCAGAACTCAGAAAAAAATGAAGAGAAAAATAACATTATAGAGATAAAAGCCACATTAAGAAGCACTAAAAATAGAATAAGTGTGACTAAAAAGAAAGAAAAGGACATACAGAAATCATATAAAACAAAGTGGAAAAGACCAACAATATAAAAACAATTTATAGAGAAGACAATAGATATGGAGGAGGGAGAAATGGGATCCAAAGTACCTACAAATTCTCCTTCGAAAATGCTGTAAAGAAAGAACAGGGAATTTCCTAGCAGTTCAGAGGTTAGGACTCAGCGCTTTCACTGCTGAGGGCCTGGGTTCAATCCCTGGTTGGGAGAACTAAGATCTCACAAGCTGCGTGGCACGGCCCAAAAAAAAAGGAAAGAAAGAAAGAAGAGTAAATGTAGATTCATTTAGGGTAAAGCTTTGCAAAATAAATAAAACCTTGAATTTGCAGATCAATGATGATTATGGAACATTAAGAATAAAGAAAGAATTATGTGGCTATTTAGGCAAAAATAAGAAATCATGCACAAGCAAGGAAAAAAACTCAGGTCAGCCTAACTTCTCAAGAGCAACACTGATACAGAAGACCACAGAGCAATGTGGTATAAGTATGAAAAAAAGAAAATGTTGCCCCCCAACATTCTCTTTTTATACCCAGCCAAGCTGTCCTTAAAGTGTATCATATAAACATAACCTGCAGCATATAAGAACCTAGTGCCCCTTCTTTAAAAATGAGGCATCTCTATACATACTGATATGAAACCATCTCCAAGAAAATACAGAATACTATATAAAATATGCTATCATTTATTAAGGAAAAACCCTTTAAGTGTGTGTTTTAAATGCACAGAATATCGCTGGACAAATGTGTAAGTGGAGCAGAGTGGCTGAGGGACAGAGATGGAAGGGAAGCTTGCTTTTCACTGCAAACCCACTCACACTTTTTGAATTTTATATATGTATAAAATTGTATATGTATATGTATTTTATAAAAACTTTTTAAGTGAGGAGAAGTGTAAGTGCCTAATTCCTCTTTCATTATAGCATACAATCAATACCTACTTTAGATCTTTCACTAACAGCACACAATAAACAGTAGCTGTTGTTTTAAAACTTCATTTTGGTTAACAGAGCAATATTCTTTTCAATTTCTCTGGTTGTAGATTTACTGATTTCATCTACAACACCCAAGCTGACAACACATTTCAGACAATCTCTCTTTCTCAACTCTCATTCTCATCTGAAAATGAGGGCGTTAAACCAGCAACGGTGAAGAACTCCTCTAGGTCTCAAATTCTACAGTTTGATGGTTGCAAAGCCCTTTTATTTAAGATATATTTAGAGAGTTAATTTCTGATATGGCAAATTCTAATACAGGAAAGGGATTTTTGTTTTGCTCAAAGACCTCTGTTTGAGGTTGGAAGTTTTTAAGATTCTTCCTTTAATAGGCAATAAAAGTTAACAAATTAAGTAAAATTCAGTGTGGGGCTAAGAGAAACCAAGAGTGAAGTGATGACAAATGACATAAAACTCTGGGGCTCAAATAAAACTTCACACCTTTCAAGGCAGATGATATTGTGGAACTGTTCTAGCACCATGAAAACACTATAATATTTTAAATTATTTTAAAACTCTGTATTTAAAAAACAATCCAAAGACTCAACATCTCTATTTAGAAACACTAACTCAAACATAAAGTTAGTCTTCAAACAGGCATAGGACTCAAGTGTACAACTTTACACTAATTATCATCTAATACTGACCCACACTCTTGGCAGATGACCTCCTCTTCTCTTTGCCAAAACTGAAGCCATGAGACATTGAGACATAAGTCCTCTTATTTTCATGCATCATCAACCATCTTCTTTCCTCTACTGACATTCACACACTGGCCGCTTCCCCTCCGTTTTCAAGCACACACAGGATTCCCATATTTTCAAAGCACGTGCACTTGGCCTGCTATGCCCTCCAACCACCAAACTATTTATTCTCCTCTTCTCTCTGACAGGTTCTAGAATAAGCTGCTCTGTACCTACTTTCTTACCACATACCTTTCCCCTTAACCTTCTACAATCTGGCTGCTAAAACTGTATTCTGAAAGATCACAAATCTTCTTCAGCAATTTTTATACTCTCTTCTTATCCTCATTACTCTTTACTTCTCAGCAGGAAGGAAGACCTCTCTAAGGAGGTGATCTTTAAGCTAAGATCTGAAGAGTGAGTGGGAGTTAATGTGGTAGTGGTAGGTGGGAATATCCAGAGAGAATATCATGCAGAAAAAAAATCCCTGAGGCAAGAAAGAGCTTAGCTTATTTGAAACCAGTGTGCAGAAGACAGGAAACCAAGGAGAACATGGCACCCAGAGAGAGGATGGAACAGTGGGAAACACTAAAGGATTCCAACTGGAGAGTGACATCATTAGCTTTGTATTTTTAAAAGATCGTTCTGGCTACAGCATGGAGAATGCATTAGATGAAACAAAAATAAAAATTATGGGGACCAGGTCTAGACTACTGGTAGTGGAGAGAAGTAGGATATTCAGGAGTAATATAAACTGGGGGAGGAAACTGGGAACTGGGAACAGAGGTCAAGAAATGAAATAGTCACTGAGGAAAAGGGAGAAGAGTGACCTTTTGGAAAAACAGCAAAACTGCCACACAGGGTTCAAAGTGCAGCTGCAGTGAGACACTGTGGCCAGGTAATGGTATGGACCATCCTCCAGCAATAATCAGGTACCTTGTTTGAGATGGGCATAAAGAAAGCAAGAGGTTGAGTTCATTTGAGTTTGGTATTGATGGAAGAATGAAGGGGTTGAAGAAGTTAAGGGTATTTGTTAAGTGAATGACTACAATTATAGGCCAGGGAATCTAAGCTGGATAAATGATAGAAAAATGGGAGTGGATTCATGAATGGAGGGAAAACATAAGGACTAACGGTTGTGTTGAGGCAGAGAGACAGACCATGAACTGGTTGCTAGTCTTCAGTTGCAGGGGGAGGGATGCAGGGGAGGGAACGTGAAGGTTGACAAGAGGAAGGGGAGGGAACAGTTATCTAGAGTGACACCAGGAGAAAAACATTCCCAACTCCCATCTCTGAGGTGCATGCAGTATGAGAGCAAATCTCCCCCCAGGTTTCTTTCTGTTAAGGCAAGTTAAGAGGCAGAACATTCAGATAAAAGGCTGAGAATCCAGGGGACATGGCTGATGACAAAGCAAGAGATACAGAAGGCACAGTGGAAAAAGGTTGAGAGCAAGTAGAGAGATTATGCCGAAGAGCATAGGAAATAGGTTTAGGAGTAACAGCTGACTCAAAAGGCTTTCAAACTGCCCAGGTTCTCTGCATCTGCACCACTACCGCCTTATCCAAACCTGCCACCCATCTCGCACCTGGGCTACTGAGAAAGACACATCTTCCCACATATATTCTTCCGTATCTACAACTGGTTCCCCTAACCATAAGCAGAATAATCATAAAACTAATCATTTACAACATCAGAGATAAAGGGGAAATAAAGACAATGTGAGAACATCCAAATGGAGGTCCTGCCAGCTTTCAAAAAGTGTAAACTCTAAAAAGACATGTACTACTGTAATCTTTAGTATAAGGACACCACATTTCACACCATTCTGTAATCATTTCAAGATTAAATTCTATTTAAAATATTGACATTATAAATTTGAATTAATCAGAGCAAGGCTGTGGTGGGTGGAATTCATGAAATTCATCTCAACATGCTCTATTTTCTGATAACTTTCCCCTGGCTTAATCGAAGAGATCAGTGTAGATAAAAATTATTCATAATAAGAATATTTATGATGTTTGAAACAACTGTTCAAAAACACTATTTCCTTCCTATTTCAAGAAAGCATTTTCTCATATTTAACAATCTACCTGTAACTTTGTATTCCATTAAAAGCATTTAACTGCATTTGTGGTACAAACAATGTTGATGTGGAATATTTTCCATGAGTTGTTTGGAACATTCAATTTTCCTACCTACGTAATCATAAGGGAAAAAGAAAGTACACACCCTAAATTAATCTGACATTTGAGAGAGATTACTTACATCCTTTACCACTAAAAAACAAAAAAGGCACTTCCTCAGAGATACCTCATGACACAGTTATAGCTTCTATTGGAGCAGGCACCTGCTAAACAATTTTTTTCAACATTAGGAATGTAAAACTTACAAAACAAAATATTTGCCAAAAAGTATTTCCAAAAATAATAAAAATTGGGGACAATGCAGGCTGTAAGAAGTGTTTTTGATTCACCATACGAGTCTTCTTTTTTGTTATACACAAATTCGAAATTCTTTTTTTTATCATCAAATGTTAAGATGATTAGCATTGCGTAGAATTAAATCTAAGATAAAAATCAAGGTATTCCACTAGTTTAAAGACTCTGATCGAATATCTTGCTTCTATTTCTGAAAACAATACCAAGGATGAAAAAGACTTGCTTGTTAATCAAGCCATAACTAATTTTCAGAAAGGAATAATTAGTTCCTGCACCTTTAACAGGCTTTCAGAGATTACCTTAAAAATAATTAATCTGCATAAAAAATGGAAAAAGATTTGCAGCTTTCTGATTTGACTATAAAGCTGGTAAGGATCCTGGAAATAATATACTCCAGCCCAACCCTCTCTTCCTTCTATTTCATATATAAGGGAATTATAGAGCCATATAAATTATGTAAGTTATAGAAGCAATTATCTTGCAATTCTCCTCAGAGTATATCACTTAAATCCACACGTCAAAAGCAAAAGTAACAAACGTAAATCTAAATACTAAGATACAGTGCTTGTACATAGTAGTCAGTCAGTGCATATTTTACCTTGAAAGAAAAGAAGACTGTTTTAGAGATAAAGATATTTACTGGTTCTTTTGGTTCTTATCTCTTTAACTATTGCTAACAAAAATATGATTATTAGATGTATATCAAACAGATGAGGTATATTCACGCTCCCCAATAACAAAGGAATCTGTATGTCACGCAGTTAATTAAAGTGGGATATTACCACCACCCAACATTACCATAGTTCACTGACTTCTACATAAACTGCTGTTGGATATGTAGAATACAAATATACTTTTTCTAAAAAATTCTAAAAGTTAAGATATTGACGATAAGAAGCACATAATTTTCCTATTATTTATATCTAATAACTTTGCTAAGTTATGTGCCTCAACATTTACTTCTCAGGTAAACTATAAGAAAAATAACTCAAATATTTTATTCTAATGATGAATAATTCTTAATATTTTAATATGAACTATAACACAGTCTTATATCTTAATATAACACAAAGAGAGTAGGTTTTCTTTATCCTGTTCTTCTATTTACTAAAATACTTTATTATTCCAGAATATACTTAGGATACCTCTTGTGCCCTTCTAGAGAGAAATGAGAAAACTTGTTTTCTGAAAACAAAAGGAGACAACCATTTTTCATAAGTTTCTTCTTTATCACTATCACCTTGGAAACAGTCTTTTATTTCTCTCTCAAATATATATGTAATAATGATAAAAACATCAAGAGGAATTAGACATAAGGATGGTGAAGGTCTGTTAATCTGTCACAAAAGATTATATTAAGTATGCATGTGTTATAAATGTAATTAAATATATCTCAAAGGATGTGAAATGCAAAGACAAATTTTAGGTACTGATCTACAATCAACCATGTTGACTAGTTTCTGTTTAATTATCGCCTCATTAATTGATCAGTAACAACTTGGATTTCAGTTGGATGGTTTTTTTAAAATTCTACATTATTTTGCCCACAGTTTAATTATAGTAGTACTTTCTTTTGGATTGGTGTGAAAAGGTCATTCTCTGCAGATAACACTGTAAATTATATCAGCTGAATGAGTAACTCTAGGTGGATGAGCTTAACATAAGGAGCAACTGAAGCTGCCTTTACTTCACCTACCAAATCTACCAAATCTACCAAATCATGGTGGAATCCTGTGTTTTCTACGTAGTATTGTCGATAGAATGCTTGCATCTGAACCTCAGCTCCACACAAGTTACCCAATTATTCATGTCTGTTTCTTCATATGTAAAATCTGTTCTCACAGAGTGGTTGAGGAAAGAAGTCAAGCACTTAGAACAGTATCTGGCACACAATAAGTCCTAAATAAATTCTATTTGTTGTTAGTAGTTCAATTTACTGGTACCATGTGCTCTTCCCACAATAATGATTATTCTCAATCTGTTTTTCTCCTTTTCCAAGCATACCTGCTTTTGCTTGTTCTTCCATTAATACCTCCCTCCATTATTTAGCCTTTTAATTTCATCTGATTTCTATCAGCATTTATTTTGCATTTCATATGTATTTTGCTACCACAGACGTCCCCCGATAAAATCCCATTATCTAAGCTGGTGGTTCACCACCACAGAACCCGCGCATGAACTAAGCAGGCTATGGGACTTTACGACAATGTCTAAGTCTTCCCACTCCTAAATTCCTAACACTGCAATTGTGACGTGCTATTTCTTAATCTTACCTACATTATATAATATCTGTGTCTGTTTAACATTCTAGTACTATCCTTAGACACACAGTTTGTCCTAATATACTATTTCTCCTGGCCCAAAACAAATATATTTGATATTCTGTTTTCCATGTTCCTATCTACCAAAGATTATTCAGCAGTTCTGTCCTCTCTTCTCAGCCTCTGCGGCCTTCAGTGACATTATTCCTAATAGATATACTAAGGTATTTTTTTATCTCTTTATTTACAGTGTAATACCAGTAACATATATTTGACAGTTTTATGTTTGTATCTTAAAATTATAGTAGCAAATTTACTCCCCCAAAATTAGTATACATTTTATGTCCTTAAAACTTTTCATGAGGTACAAATCTAATAACAGAATGTTTTATAAGGATGAACAATAAAATAACTTCTCTCCTTTTTTTTCCTATCATGGTTTATACCAGTTTCTTTGATAGGTAAAGGTCAGATTCATGAACTGACACCCAAGACCTACACATCAAACCCATTCAGTGAATAATCTAACAATCAGCCTTTTACTCTGCAAGTATCCGTTATATCTCAAGGAAGACCCTGGTAAAAATCTGTCTATTAAATTGATTGTAATAAACAATGCACTTGCAAAGAGTCAATAAGGCAGCTTATCAGCTCTATAAACCACTGGCATAACCCTACTGGTAAGTAAGGTTAACAGAGTTACCAATATTCCTTCATTGGTCCTAACAGGAAATAGGAAAAAGGTGCAATCAAGTTCTACCATTCTAATGAATGGCCTGGGAAAGTATTTTTTATGTTGTTCCTTTTCTGTGAAGTAAGTTCAAATATACATAATAATTATAGCAATAGTATATCAAGCTTAGATTTCCCAATTGTTAATTTTTTTGTCAGTAAAGAATAAGTGTTATGATGTTTCATTGCCCTTTAATACTCCTAAGTAGGAGGATGCTCTCTGTACACAAGCACAGTACAACCAGCAAAATCAGGAAGTTAATATGGATCCAATATTACTACTGAATCCACAAACCCTATTCAAATATTGCCAATTGCCCCAATAATGACCTTTATGGTATGTCCAGTTTCTAATTTAGGTTCCTGCATTTAGTTGTCAAGCCTCTCTCTCTCTCTCCCCGCCGCTCCCCACCAGCCTTTTTTTGGGCAGGTTTTTAAAATAACATTCATTTTTGTCAAGTCTCTTTGGTCTCTGTTCATCTGGACCATTTCCTTGAATTTGTTTTGTCTTTCGTGAGCTTGAACTTTTTGAAGAATAGGGACCAGTTACTTTGCAGAGCATCTCTCAATTTGGGAGAATGCTTCCTCATGTTAATTAATTTTTACCAGGACCACTACAGAAGTAGATGTTGTATTTTATTTAGCATCATACCAGGAGACACATGATGTCAACCTGTCCCATTACCAATGAGGTGACTCTGTCATTGATTGAGAAGGTTCCTGCCAAGTTTGCCCACTGTAACATTAAGCACTTAGTAAATGCATCTAGGTCTGCTTCTATATCTACCTATAAAAAAATCATGAGTTCACACTGATCTCTCTGATCCAATCCTAGTCTCCCCAGTTCTACATTTGTATCTCTCTTCTCTGACAGTGAAAACCAGCTTTCTATTATCCACCTAACAGTAAGTTTGCTACTTTTGTCTTTCTCAGTTTGTCCAACATACACATGTATCTTCTTCCCTAAATATATTTCAGGTGCTTCAACTTTTAAAAGGTCAACTGATTTGATACTGATGTGAAATTTAAAAAGAAATAGGTTTCTTTGGATAAAAAAGGAACAGTGTACTAGATGCCCGATACAGGTTTGCAAATTTAGGACACTGGAAGATCTTCTGCAACACAACAACCGGCCCCCCCACCCCCTGCACCAAAAAAAAAAAAAAAGCATCGATTTGTAGAATATGCGGTATCTGCCTTGAAATACTCCAGGTAAATTTTTAAAAGGTGAGCAAGGCTAGGTAGAACAAAACTGGTGCATGGTACTCACTGTACTATTCTCTCAATTTTGTGTATACTTTTAATTTTCCATAAAAAGTTAAAGAAAATAGATCTTCGGGTCAGGCCAACTATTTGGACAGTCCTGCTTGGTACCAAAGAATTCCAGTCCACACTGTCAATTAATCAAGCCAACGTGGCCATAGGGAGAGACGGTCTACAGACTGAGTCATGACACAAGTGGGGCTGACAAAAGCTGACTCATCCTGAAAAATACTCCATCCACTAAATTTGACTTGCTTGGCCCTTTCTCCTCCCACTATTGCTGACATCTCACTAGTCTACCCCTCCCCAAATTCTGTTATCAACTACTAGGCGAAATACAAACTCTCTTTCTTTTCCTGCTCTCAACCCATCCAAACAGAAAACCTTCCCAAAGCCCTATCACCCGTCTTCTACAATTCTATTTATTTCCACTAACCAGTCAATAATGTGGCTTTATTGTGTCTTATGAGTTTTCTCAGCTCAAAATCTTTCTTGGCTTCTGGTTGCTTAATAAATACAATTTTAACTTCTCAATGTGGCCCTCAAGGTCTTGTAGTACTAATGGTCTCCATCTAGCAAGCTATCGTTCCAATTTTTCTCCCCTCTTTCTCTTACATTCAACAAACGTGCACAGAACCTATTCCCTGATCTTAATTCTCACTACTCCCTAAACTTGGAACAGTCAGCTCAGCCTAACAGATGTCTACCGTCCGTTCATTACCCATGATATTAAGTTCTTTATTGTGTCCGTTTGCTCTTGACTTTCTGCTCCATCCCCCCTGAAGACAGTTACATCATCTGTAGTCCTCCGCTAGACTGGACAGTATCTTCCCTTTTTTTTTTTTGAATTTCTATAACATTTTGTATCTCTATGCACTTATCAAATTATGCCTTATGTCACAATCATTAGTGCACTGACCCCAACACCTCCCAACCAACCTCATGAAGGCTGGCTGATGTCTTGTTCCTTCATGTCCCTCATGAAGAGCCTAGCACAGTGCTTTGATGGTGAAGATCGGTGTGTCCTAGATGAGTACCTGTTGTATTAAAAATTATCTAATTTCGGGAGATAGAAAATCTTTTATTTTCATGATTACAGAATTACTGGAAAGCTCCCAAAGCTATGTTTTTAACTTAAATAGCACAACATAAAGCAGATAAAAGCATAATATCTTGCTTTCATACTCTTACTACATGTCATACAGATAAGTGGCTTTTATTTTAGACTGTTGACCACTGACAATATAGTTCTGATTCAAAACACCCAAGACAGCTTTTGGTAAGACCAATAAAGTAACTTCTAAGTAAAAATATGTTTAGTCACAATGTCCTATAAAGTGTTGATAATACCTGTATTTAAAAAATCCATATGTGCTTATAATAGCAGATTACAGATATCCAACAACATAAAGGACTCCATCGGCCCTCTGATGAAACAAAATCTACAAAGGATGTAGTATTTCAGAGGTGAACACCCCAAACCTTACTCGCAGGTACGCATCCAAGCACATTTAACAGAGGTCATTTAGAGGCAGACAGAGTTTCAAAACAAGTTTTAAATGCTATTTAAAATTCTATCCCATTCACTTTCATGTCCACACAAATAAAATCATCCATTCAAATTGTTAGATAAATCCTTTTAATTCTGATGATTACAAAGTAAGACCATTTTATTATTTGTAAAACTATGCTCCCAAACAGAAAGGAGAATAAGCCTTGCACTTCTCCAGGAGCCTTGAAAAAAGGCCAGGGCCAATATAATACATCAGTTCTGATAGCAGTTACTAGACATAATACACCTATCATGGCCATACTAAAAGCTAACAAGAAAAGGGATGAATGGAGAACAATCAAGAATAGTACAGGAGATTAATGAGCAAACAACATTCATTCCTCCAGAGCCACAAACTAAGAAAGAAACACTGAAATTGTTTTTACATTTCAGTTCCTTAGAAAGCTATTAAAAATCTAAAATATTTCAAGCAATGCTACTTTGAAATAAGGATCAACCCAAATCAATCCTCTGTACAGCCCAAAAGCATGGAAAAAGAAGCAATAGCCTAAAAATTTATCTTGGCTTCTCCACTTCTTACCAGTCGAGAATTAACATCTTAAACACCTTCTAAAAAGTTTATGTTTACTTGATTGTAATAAATCTCAAGGGAACTTTGATTAAAAGCAGAGTACAAAATTTATATAAACTACTCATCTATGTAATAACCAGTAGACAGAAGGAAGGGTGACAGTGACTGTTTTCAGCCCTTAACTTTCAAGCTGAAGCCTCTAGCAAGCTTCTCTCCCTAGATACTTCTTTGCAAAAGGGACCTCTGAGTGAATGAAACAAGACTCAACTCTACTTTTTAACACAGGTAATTCTAAATCATTTGGAGGTGGAGAGGGGACAAAAAACACATAGAAATACCTACAGGAACAAACATAAGGCAAACAAGAGTCACACCATCTCCTAACTCACATAAAGAAAAACACTTTCTTTATGGAAAGTATTTCTACTGAAGGAAAATGCATCATTATCTCTAGGACAAAAATGCTAAGATCAAGCATTACACAACCCTACAATTGTTAATACTCTGTGAGGGGTGGTCCTCATACAGACAGAACAGGCACAAAGACCCACCCCAGTGATTAAAAATTCCATCTGGGAGTCATTCCTTTCCATTAAGGAAGTGTCTTTAGAAAGCTCCTGTTATAATCACACTACCTAGAAATTAACTCATTTGTGCATGAGCACACAGATTAGTTTATTAGGTTATATAGCTCTCTCTTTAAATGAGTCACTTTTGATAAAAGGAATCAGGAAAAAATTTTAAAACAGGTACCGGGATGGAACTGGCCAAATACGGAAGACCTTATAATAGTAGGGGGTAAGGTCAGTGAGCATATGAAATCAACCAACAAACAAGCACCCTTCTGTAGCAGAAAATTTCAAACATATGCAGAAACAGCTAGAATAACTTAATAAACCTCTATGGTTCCATCACCCAAGTTCAAAACTTACCCACTTAAAGCCAATCTTGTTTCATCAATAGCCCCATTGATTTGCCCACCTGCTCCAAGACCATTTAGAAGCAAATCCCAGACTTCTTGTTTCATCCATAAACTCAACGAATATGTTTTATTAAGTTTAGCCTAAAGTACTGACACTCGTCAAGCTTTTGGCAAAAAAAAAAAAAAATCAATCAAAAAATTGCTTTAATATTCAGTCATAATGGTTATCTCCTTTTTATTCCACACATATACTTTGGTTTCTTTGAGCCCTGGAAGGCGGGTGGGGAGAGGTGGGAAGTGGGTAATGCAGCAGAGAGCTGTAAAAGGTTACCTGAAAAACAATCAGTAATCACACACACACACTGCATATTATGCTTTCTATAATTTCTGTTCACTGAAGGATGAGGTCAGAATGAAGTGTTCCTGTTAGTCTGGGTCACAAAAGTAATTCAAGATGCATATAAAAATGCTTATTATCATTCAAGTTCTCTAAATCCATTCAACCATTCAGCCCTTTGCTTTCTGATAAGACTGCCAACAACTATGCCAATTAGTGTCAATTGCGATGTTAGATTTTGTAATATTTGCACCTGCCTACCACTTGGTTTAGTGGGCAGAAAGGACTGATGGTTACAAGTTTCAGCAACACCAAACCCTAACTGTTTTTGTGTTAACATTTGCAAGTCTACAAATTCACCAATCCACTTTTCAAAAAAAAAAAAAACATTTTGCATATTAGTTTCAATAGAGGATTTCTTCTTTTACAGGGAGAGGGCATGTTTAGCCACTACATTATGAACTATAACAGTAATAATAATTTTTAAAATCCTAAAGTTTTATAAGTAGGGACAATGTAATTTATAAGAAACTTAGTGAATTATACATTTACTTCAAAGTTTCACTAATGCTAAATTCACAGATTTCATTTGAACACATGATTAACTTTTTAAAAATCACCTATTCATATTTTGAATGAGATGTTTCTCATTTTAGAACAAGATTTTTGGTGAAAATTTCTCTTTTAGAATTTGTAAGTCAAAAATTAAAGCACATATAAAAGAGCAAAGTATATTTAACATGGAAGAAATCATGAACATCTGGAATTTGATTTTAATGTCTTTCTACTAATTAATGTGTATATTTCATCCTTACTTTTTAAATTTTAAATAACTGTCCCTAATTTAAAAACATGAAATACTTTTGAAATACCCGAAACAAAATACAGTCATTAATTTATCCTCAGATCAAAATGCTTCACTTTGGTTTATTATAATTAATAACAACACAGTATTTTTTTCAATTTCACAATTGAAGCAAATTGCATGTAGCTGATGAAAGCTACTGGAAGTAATATAGTGGTTAAAGGCAAAGTGCATTACTAAAGAGAAATAAAAATTGCATGTCAATATCTAAAAGTATGGGAGATGTATACAACGTACCACATTCTATCTAGTGTCATTACTTAAACTGCTGCTTTTCCTCAGCAATCTATTCTCCAGCTCCAGCAAGCAGGATAAACGGTCACTTTACCTGCCAAATTTGGCACAAAAAAGGACAAGCAACTTCATTAACAGAACAATGCTTTCAATATGATGTTTTTCCTTTTCCCACCCAGTGCCAAGTAGTAGAACAATTCAAATCAAGAAATCCAAGCAAAATTACCTCCTCTTGTTGAAGTTTTACTGCTTGAATAAGCAAATGATACATACAGAGTGCTAGCAAGAATATCCTCCTGGTAAATTAGTATATTTCTTGTATTGCAGCTTAACTCCAAGGTGGTATGCTAAACTCAACAAAAAAGAACACCTCTCCACTGAGGTAAAGTTCTTAATGTATGGTGTGCCGTGGTGTGGATATGTAATTTAAAACCCAACGGAATAGATGAAACCTAAAAGACTTGATTTAGATCCAACTTTACGTTGCAACATCCATCAGTGTACCTAAAGCAGTATGCGGAATGAAACGAAACAGATCTTTCTTCAATCTTTGATAAGTTAAACTAATGGAAAACAACACCCACCACCAGCAACCTTGCCAGTCACCACTGCTCTCACACTTCACTGGTGTTTCCGATAGCTGACTATAAATAAAATCATAAATTCTTCTAAACTTGCTTTCAAATCTGATCATAAAAACAATAAGCAACAACAATTCCTCTATTAATCAAGCTGGACCTGTATGATTAAAGAGATATATTTAAGTTAGTTCTCAAGTAGCCATCATTAGATTTTAAAAGCTAAACATAAGTACTTTTTGTCTAACTGGGTGAATTTGCTAGCCACTCACAAGTTTGTCCATGGCTATTTATAACAGAGGATTGTGCTGTGTTTAATCTCCAGATGGTTTCCTTACTCTTGTTCCATACGAAACTATACATTGCACATCTAAACATACTCAGCATGTTTTATAAAAAGGCAAGTAACAAAATTAGGCAAGCACAATATAAACCCATCATCATGCTGGCATGGCAACAGGCTAAGAGCAAATCTATCCACACAAAATGTACCCAAAGTCATTTGCACTAAATCTTAAAATTTCAAGCAATATCTACCTTTGTGAGATTTAAACACTGAGTTAGAAACAAGAGGCATGATTTATTTTGTAATTCTACCTTAGAAATAAACTGCCTTTAAAAAATAAAACAATACATAGAAAATGCTAAAGATGCCACCAGAAAACTACCAGAACTAATCAATGAATTTGGTAAAGTTGCAGGATACAAAATATATGCAGAGAAATCTCTTGCATTCCTATACACTAACAATGAAAGATCAGAAAGAGAAATTAAGGAAATAATCCCATTCACCATTGCAACAAAAAGAATAAAATACATAGGAATAAACCTACCTAAGGAGGCATAAAGACCTGTACTCAGAAAACTATAAAACACTGATGAAAGAAATCAAAGATAACATAAACAGATGGAGAGATATACCATGCTCCCAGATTGGACAAATCAATATTGTAAAAATGACTATACTACCCAAAGCAATCTACAGGTTCAATGCAATCCCTATCAAATTACCAAAGGCATTTTTCACAGAACTAGAGCAAGAAATTTTACAATTTGTATGGAAACACAAAAGACTCTGAAGAGCCAAAGCAATCTTAAGAAAAACGGAGTTGGAGGAATCAGGCTCCCTGACTTCAGACTATACTACAGAGCTACAGTAATCAGAACAGTATGGTACTGGCACAAAAACAGAAATATAGATCAATGAAAAAGGATAGAAAGCCCAGAGATAAACCCACGCACCTTATCTTTGACAAAGGAGGCAAGAATATACAATGGAGAAAAGACAGCCTCTTCAATGAGTGGTGCTGGGAAAAATGGATAGATACATGTAAAAGAATGAAATCAGAACACACCCTAACAGCATACACAAAAATACACTTCTAAGTAACATACACAATAATAAACTCCTTAAAGACCTAAATGTAAGGCCAGACACTATAAAACTCTTAGAGGAAAACGTAGGGAGAACACTCCATGACATAAATCACAGCAAGATCCTTTCTGACCCACCTCCTAGAGTAAGGGAAATAAAAACAAAAATAAACAAATGGGACCTAATGAAACTTAAAAGCTTTTGCACAGCAAAGGAAACCATAAACAAAATGAAAAGACAACCCTTAGAATGGGAGAAATTATTTGCAAACGAATATTCTGCAACTGACAAAGGATTAATCTCCCAAATAGACAAGCAGCTCGTGCAGCTCAATATCAAAAAAACCCAATTCAAAAATGGGCAGAAGACCTAAACAGCCATTTCTCCAAAGAAGACATACAGATGGCCAACAAATACATGAAAAGATGCTCAGTATCACTAATCATTAGAGAAATGCAAATCAAAACCACAATGAGGTATCACCTCACACCATTCAGAATGGCCATTGTCAAAAAATCTAGAAACAACAAATGCTGGAAAGAGTGTGGAGAAAAGGGAAACCCTCCTGCACTGCTGGTGGGAATATAAATTGATAGAGCCACTACGGAGAACAGTATGGAGGTTCCTCAAAAAACTAAAAATAGAACTGCCATATGACCCAGCAATCCCACTACTGGGCATATACCCTGAGAAAGCCATAATTCAAACAGACGCATACACCCCAGTATTCACTGCAGCGCTATTTACAATAGCCAGGACATGGAAGTAGCCTAAATGTCCATCAACAGATGAATGGATACAGAAGATGTGGCACATATATACAATGGAATATTACTCAGCCATAAAAAGGAACGAAATTGAGTTATCTGTAGTGAGGTGGATGGACCTAGAGTCTGTCATACAGAGTGAAGTAAGTCAGAAAAGAGAAAAGCAAATATTGTACGCTAACACATATATATGGAATTTTAAAAAGCGGTACCGATGAACCTAGTGGCAGGGCAGGAATAAAGATGCAGACGTAGAGAACAGACTTGAGGGCACAGGCAGGGAGGGGAGGCTGGGATGAAGTGAGAGTAGCATTGACATTTATACGCTACCAAATGTAAAATGGATGGCTAGTGGGAAGCTGCTGCATAGCACAAAGAGATCAACTCGATGCTTTGTGATGACCTAGAGGGATGGGATAGGGAGGGTGGGAGGGAGGCTCAAGAAGGAGGGGATATGGGGATATAGGTATACATATAGCTGATTCACTTTGTTGTACAGCAGAAAGTAACACAACATTGTAAAGCATTTACACTCCAATAAAGATGTGAAAAAGAAAGGAGGGAGGGGAGGGGAGGGGAGGGGAGGGGAGAGGAGGGGAGAGGAGGGGAGAGGAGGGGAAGAGAAAGCAACACTGAAACAGACTAGAAACTCCTAATGATAATATCCAGATTATGAATGCCCCTTGGTGTTCTTTGCAGCCAAGTTTTTGTCACTTGTTCAGAAAAATGAGTCAAAATCAAAGAAAGGGAACATGCACTGAGTGGCTAACATCTAGCAGATATTTTAATAAACATTAAACTCACTGAATACTCAGAGTAATCCTACAATGGGGATGTTATTAATCATATTTTATAGATGCCAAATCTGAGGTTCAGGGAAGTTAAAATAACTGCTCAAAGTTCCACGGTTAGCAAAGGAGCATATCCAACCCTAGGTCGATCTGATTACCTCAACTGAGCCAGTTTAGATATTTGTTGATAAATTCATTTGGAGGGAAAATACAATAACAAAGGTCAATATTTTATTGCAAAGCATGGTCACTGTAATAATTGGTGTGGTAATTCCATGATGTCTGGAGTTTTTAACAACGGGTAGAGTATCCTTGGAAAAGAGAAAGGCTTTGAAAGAAGGGACAGATCCCCCATAGAGCCTGATCCCGCCAGCCCTGCATCTCTAACAGTGAAGATGTGCCTGATAGTGGGGGAAGGAGGAACTGCAGACCCCGTGGGATTGCAAACCACAGCCGGGTCCCAAGGGAAGCAAGAGGGAGGGGAAGGCAACCGCAGTGATTGGCTCATTGAAGAAAATTTCCCAAAGTGAAAGGCGAAAGGCGAAGATTACCCTGTAACTACTCTCCAGGTATTCTGCGGTGGCCTCAAAAGGGGCTTCATAAAATAAATGAAGAATATAATTCTAAGCAAAGAATATTAGAATCTTAGAATATTAATCGATACCCACAAGCCTCGCCAAAGTATGTGTGTACGTTTTTAGTCTTATTTTTTAAACTTTCCACAAATTTTTCACAGAATAGAAAGCACTGCTTGCAAAGTAAAAGCTACTTTAGATTCTTTTGAAAAGCAAAATGTCTATATTTAAGGGGGAAGGGAGATGGTTTCTTGAGTACCTACTACATGCCAGCCACTGTACTAGAGACTTTACATACATTATCTTATTTGATTTTAACAAAACCCTGGAGACTATTATCCCTATGTTATAGATGAGGAAAATGAAGACTCAGAAAAGATAACTAACTGCTACTGCTTTGACAGTCAGCAGTCTCAGGGCTGGTATTTACACTCAAGTCCATTTGACTTAAGGCCTTTATGCTTTCCTCTGTACCAGCATTTATATAAAATACTATTACTGCAGTGGCTCAGAGAGGTTAAGTAACTTTTCCAAAGGTTAAGGACTGTATGTCTTCAAAAACTGTTGTTTTAAATACAATGTTACATTATTGTTTCTCTACCACCCCCTTACCTAGCCCCAAACAAAATCCTGTTAGTAAATGCAGACAGTTAATTTTTACATCATTTTTAAAACCGAAGATAATGGAGGAGGAATATGATTGCCTATGTCCCTGTATCCAGTGTGATGGATGTTTCTTTTTTATAAGACAGCCCAGTCCGAAGAATAGAAAATGGTATAACTGTAACACGTTACTTATTATCTTCAAATACTAGAAGTAGGGTTCCCTAACAAATGGTCTTGCAAATTTATGTAAAAAATAATTCACAAATGTTCTGTCCTTTGTATTTGAGATTTTCTATTTCCACCAAGATTTGTAAGAAACAAAACACTGCGAAACCACATAACACTGTACTAAAGACGGAACTATTAAAAGAACTCCTGGGGTAAATCACATCCATAAAATTGTTTAAAATTATAATATTTACATAAATGTAACATGATATTCCTGAGCCACATTTCCATAATTCTCCCAACACGAGGATTTCCACAATACAGTCACAAGTCACAAAACATATATAATCAAGAACACAGATCAATTCCCAACGGTATGTTGGCCCGAATTTCAGCAAAATCTCTTTCTGACTTATTGTGAGCACGGATCAAAATATTTTTTTGAAGAACTGGTTTTAAGGCTTTGTCTATCTTTTTCACATATCTTCAATGGTGGAACATGCCTGACCTTTGAGTTTTAGAAACTGGCACAGTTATATAGAACTGAGTTTGGTGAATAAGATGAGAAAGATCACTTATGGCTTTCACAAGGCAGAAACATAAGCCTGAGACTCTACAGATTCTTGGATGGAATACTGAAACAAGACACCAAAAGAATTTGTGGGATATGTATTTTTCAGCGTGATGTATGGCTCTGGGACAATTTTAAGCTTCAACAGTCTAATTTAACTTGGTCTTTCCATTAAAGGGAAAGAGGAATAAGAAGTTAAAGAGTATCTTTTAGGATTTTTATACAAATCAGGATGTTGGAGCAAGAGAAGCTTTTAGAGATGCAAAACCTGTGCCCATGAGCGAATAGCCCCCAAACCCCCTGAAGCACTTCATCCTAAATACAATGAATGACCAGGATTCTGGGAGAGATTACAACCCCCTGAAATGTAGTTAGAATTGTGGGCATGGGCGATAAAAGCTGCCTTGATGATGAAGCATGCCAGACCCTCAGAGGACACACTAACTGGAAAACAGAAGAAAGTGCATTATTTTCAGGGTAAATTCAAGTAGCTCTTCAAAATAAAATGTGAAGGTTTATGGATAATTTTTTAGAAAATAGTAGTAGTAGGATACATTTTTTTAAATATATAATTTTACTGTAGAGAATATGTTTTCATTCTTTCAACATATTTACTGAAAGCATACCATGAGCTTACACTGCAGGCAGAGTAAATCAAAATTACAATTACTATGAATTACGGCAACTCTAGTTGATTAGCTCTGCTTTTGTGGTTAATATTATAAGCTTCTAAATCAAACAACTGCCCTATTAACATATTCAGTACGGGTTTTCACCTTACACTGCATTCAGACTTCGGGTTTAGAGAATTTATTTCACAAGTTTATGCCACATTTTCAGTTCACACCTCTCCTAAGCAAAATATGCAAACACACAGCTGCTCTAATAGTCTGACAGAGCAAGATCTACTCCACAGATCTCTGACTTCCACCAATAACCAGCAATAATACAAAAGGACCCTCGTGAAGAAAGCTATGTTTTCTTAATAATAACAGTTGTATAAACATAAGGTCTTCTCAGTTAAAGGGAAACCAACATCAAAAAGCAGTAAAACATAGAACCCTAAACCCCTCTTTCTTTGAAGAAACCCGTTTGAAGCGAGGTGTTTCTAGTTATGGGTGAATGAAATGAGAATTCAGCTGCAACAAACGGACATCCAGTCCTATGAAGGACTAATTAAATCCATCTGAGAAGCTGCATCTAAAACTGTCTCACATGTTTCAAAGTATGCACCAGTCTGCCTTTTGCAAAGCCATCAAAACCTTCAGCCACAAATGACGCACATCGAGGCTCTACAACAATGCTGTTTTTGTGGACTACAAAGCTCCATAAAAGGAATGTTAAGAGTTTACACTATTTCATTACTGAAAAATCAGAGTTAGGGCAGAACATGTTTACTTATCACTATCTGAAATTTCTCTCCGGCTTCCAACTCTAGTTTTGTGGATCTTCTCCAAGACCTCAAAAATAAAACAGGAGATGCATCAGTATTTAAAGTGCTTCATATACTTGTTGAGCAGAAGTGGTTAAAAAAAATTAATACAAGAATTAACCACAGTTGCACAGTTACCCTTTTCTTTCTGATACATAAAACCAGGATTTTGATGCTCTGTTCAGATCTTGAGTAGTTAATAAAAGCCAGCAGAAGGAGCGCAAAACTTAAAAAACTCATTGGTTTGACAAAATATTCCATTTAGTAACCATTATTTGGCTTATGAAGTGGTAGAAAAAAAGTTACACTCAGAATTTGGAATATTATCCCAACAGAATGAAACAGTCTTAGTGTCTATGTCTATCTTACCAAGCCTTTCAAACCTTCTATAATTGGTTTTGGGGAGCTCATATAATCATATTGAGGAATCACATTTTTTTAAGTTGTATCATAAATACATATATATATTCTTTTTTCTTAAGGAACACTATTAGATGTGACAGTAGGCAACAAGCTCCCTAAATAGGACAAAGTCAATACTTCAATTTTTTTCAATATATTATAGAGATAAAACTAACACCATCTGCCTAATTGCTAAACTTAAGAGTTTCTTCCCATTGCAGAGAACTCAATATAAAGAGACGGGACTCGCCATCAGGAAACCCAGGGCTTCTGGCTTTGCTCTCTTTGATCACTGAGCAACCCTGGATGAGGCACTCAACCCCCAGGCCTAGTGTGTTCTCTGCTTTTCCACGAGGAGTTGGCCTAGGGGTGCCAAATCCTAATCACTCCTAAAATTCTGTAATTTTTCTTTTTTCTTCAAACATGCACTTATGAAAATACTAAATAGATTCTGTTCGGAATCCTATGTACAGTTATTCACACCACAGAAACATACTAACCCCCCAGTTCTCTGCTACCTTCTTTGTCCCAAGAAAATTCTGGGCATACCATAGCAATTTAGAAAATTAACTCCAACTCAAAGATGTCAGTTCAGAGGAAATTTCATAGCAGAGAAAAAATTCCTGGAAACAAATACACACTGCTACATTACTGACAGAGAAAAAAAACAGTTTAAAAAGAAATACATCTTTTTTTCTCTAAATACTGGTAATATTAAGTGGGTTG
This sequence comes from Monodon monoceros, assembly GCF_005190385.1. Taxonomy (NCBI): domain Eukaryota; kingdom Metazoa; phylum Chordata; class Mammalia; order Artiodactyla; family Monodontidae; genus Monodon; species Monodon monoceros. The sequence goes on from NW_021703785.1 coordinate 10,360,893, forward strand.
TTTTTTTTTTTTTTAGGTAGCAACAAAAAAATTTTAAAGTCATTTTCTCTCTACCAAGAAGAACATGATTTCAACCTCTTAGAGGGTAAATTTAAGTAGCATAGCCAATCTGATTAGTTTCAATTGTGCTCTTAGAAAAAGTTAACCATTAAAGCAAACTCAATATTATACTTGGTCATAGGTAAAAATCAGCACCTTGAATGATACCAAGAGATTAATCAACAGTGGAAACTACAGGTGTAATGACTTCCTGTGAGAAAAAGGAAATAGTGTTAATATGGCATATTATTGTAACAGGAGGGCAACTGGTCCATTCAAATATGTTACCTGCCTACTTAAATTCTGTAACCTATTATTCATATTAGCATTTTACTTTGTCTTTTTCTAAGAGTGAGGAAATCTGAAGTACTGTAAGAATGTATCATTCAACACCTTCTTGTATCCTAACAAATGTTTAGCAGTTTTACAAATCTAAATGTATTTCAGTTTTTGGTTTTTCCTCAAAAATGATTAGGTAACATTCTCTAAAAATGTACTTCACACTGATAAAGTCAGAATATAACTCTTTTCAGAACAAGTTAACCACTTAAGTTCAAGTGAACTTTACTAATAATTTCATTGAAAATTTAATGAAATATAAAATTCAAAGAAATATGTTTCAGTGTAAAGATTTTCAAAACTTTCAACCAAAATATGCAGTGGATATTTATCCTGCATTTAACCTACTCATAAAAGTGTTTTGTTTCTTCAAAAGCACACTACTGGTATACTAAGCAACTTTCTTTTTAACAAAAATTAATGTTTTTCAAACCAACTGGCCTTTTGCAAGGAGGTGCACAATAAGACTGCCATGTCCCAGTCGCTAAAGGAGGGGCGCAGTCACGTGACCTGCTTTCACCACTGGAATGCGAGCGGAAGGATGCTGGCTGAAGCATGCTGGCTGAAGCTCTAAGAACCAGTCATGACTCCCTATGCTCATTCTTTTCCTTTGTCAGGGCGACTAGCAACAAGGCAGCCTGAGCCTCCTAGTAAGGATGCACCCCAGCAGACACACAAAGGACATCTAACATGTGTAAGAAACAAACTTTTGGTGTTTTAAGCCCCTGCAATATTAGGGTGATTGTTACTTGCAGGATATCCTACCCAACTCCGAATGATAAATGAAGCTGTGTTTTGAGTCACGTTACATCAGTAATGTGGGTTTTTCTTCTTTCCACCAAAGTCCTATGCGAGGAAAAAAAAAAAAACTAATGGTATATTAAGATTCATTTGAATCTGTACCTAATGTCAGTAACGTTAAATTGATCCTTTAGAAAATGATCTTTTACAAAACATCTGATCTGCTCATTCCTAGCTCTAGTGGCAGACTAAAGCTTGACAATTAAAACTCAGTTTGCGAATCAAAAATTGACTTTTACTGCTAATAACATTTAATTAACCAAAAAGATTTTTCAGCCTATTTACTGCACAGATGAGTACTGTATTTACAAAAAGAATAAAACTGATTATTTTTTAAGGTCAAACCCAACTTTCTGCACTGTGTTCAAGTTCTAGAGTGTGGAGGACACCACATTCACTGCAAGCAAGCTGTCACCACTCAGCTCATTCTCCCATCCGTCCCACAGTGCCACCGTCCCACCGTAGAAGGCGTTCCTCCCTCCCCCTTTTCCTCCCTTCTCCCCCCTCCCTCCCTTTCTTCTTCCCCTCCTCCCACCCCCCTCACTCAACAAATACTTCCTGAGAAGTACAAGGCATAAACAACAAGACAAGGTCCCCATCCTTATAAAGCTTATATTTTAGTGTGAAGAGATGGAAATTAATCAAGTGGGCAAAGAAATAAAGAAAATACAAAGTTTATGATAAATGCAGTGAAGGAATTAAACACTATCATATGACAGCAAGTAACTAAGGGGTCACTTTAGAGACCTAAGATCTGTTCCTGCTCCTCAGGTAAAAACAACAATGAAGACAAAACAAAACAGTAACCATAACCAAAAAACCTCTCAACTTCCCCAGAAACAGTAACAGAATCTGATTTCAAACATGAGTTTACTAAAAATATGACACAAATTTATTCATTCATAACAGTGATCAAGGTACAGAGTCTATTAATTCTCACAAGATATCAATTTAAGCACAATTTAGGCTTTCTAAAAATCTGTCAATCAACAGTATTCTCTAGACCATACTTGTAAACTGCTCTGATAAGAGATGGCTAGAATAACAAACAACTCAGAACATTAGTACCACACAATAAATGCTGTGTAGCTGACTCTACATTTTAAATCTCTCTACTATCCATCCATTTTTCTCCCACTGCCATAATAACCATAGTTGAGGTTACTAGTACCTCCTACTTGCATTCTGCCTGAGTAGATGCTAACAGGTCTCCTTCACTCTGCACTCCTCCAAGCTATTCTGCATAATGCAGGCAGATTGATCTTTCTCGCAGGCACTCTGATCAGCTTCCTGAGGGAAGGCCTCCTCTGGTTCTCCCTGCCCTCCAGATAAATCCAGACCATTGAACACGGCTCATAGATTTCCACATCGTCAGGCCTCTGCTTGCTTCATTACGGCCTTTTCCTTCACATATCTCCTCTCACCACCCTCCCTCCCTGCCACCAGGTCCCCTACCTTCAAGCTTTCCACATCCCAGCCGCATATCAATGCTTCCAGTTCCTCAGACACCTCACACAATCTTTTAGCCCTTTTTATACTTTGTACATCTGTTTTCAAACTCTGACCCCCGCCTAGCCCACCCTCCACCCGCCTTCTGTAGGACTCAGCTTGGCCTTTACTTCCGCCCTAAGGCTGCACACAGCCACCTCCACTTCCAGGTTAGGGCTCCCCCAGCTGTTCTCTGCAGTGCCCGCCTCCCCCTGTCATCACTCACTCATTGTTCTACCTGACACAGCCTTTGTCCTTGCCACCCTCCACAGGTGACAAATTCTACAAGGAGTCAGACATCATCTCTCCTGATTATTACTGATTCTCCAGGACCTATGTCATTTGAGGTACTTAATAAACAGCTATTAAACTATGTTACAACTAAATGATAAACGTATAGTGGCTACAAATACATTGAAATTCATCTAATGGTCGAGTCACTCAGCAAAGGCACTTTAACTGTTTGCTTCACCATTCATTGTATTTATAAATAAGTTTGAGGGGCCAAAAAGAATAAAATAACTTCCAATAAATTTTTGTGGTAGAAATTTTACCCATAACAGACTACTAGACTACTATGGATTATTTATAAGGGCTTATAAAATTGAACTGAACTCAACCTGAATATCTGATGTCCACATTCAAAGTTCTATTCCAAATAAAATTCTTCAGAAAGTGGCTGAAACCAGGCGATAATACTAAAAATCACTTGAAGTCTTAATTATAGTATTTGCCAACCCTAATATGATAACAACTGATACCATTTAGTGATTTTCATTTCCAAAGTAGCTGGCTTTTGTAACTTTTTTTTTCTTCATTCAGTCACATAAGAAGTTACTTGAGTCTTGAGCACACCATGACTGAGTCATTCAAGAGGGTACAGGGCAACTGTGTACCCAATCAGACAAGCAATTTTCCAGATTACATGAGCAAGAGCCTCACCTCTTTATGAAATGCAGTCCTATGGTTCAAAAGAGCATTACCAGACCCACTGAACAAGGTGGCATTTAAAAAGTAAACAGATCAAGCTGTGCAAGGTTACTCTTCAGACTTGATTCTTCTACAACCTCGTTTATCTGAACCCTTCCTATCAGACATCAAGCTGATCTGGATGAGTTCGCTTTGAAAGGATATTCTTGGGAGTTCCCTGGTGGTCTAGTGGTTGGGACTTGGCGCTTTCACCGCTGTGGCCTGGGGTTCAATCCCTGGTTGGGGAACTGAGATACCGCAAGCCACGCAGAGCAGCCCACACCGCCCCCCTCCTCCGCCAAAAAAGAAAGGATATTCTTTAGCCTGAAGTAAAGAAGTCACATTGAAAAGCAAGTTAGTTTTGGACCTTCTTCCTGAAACCAAGAGGAAGGGAGAATAATTCCATTCTACCAGTGATGTTTCAGGACCAATGAAGTTACTACGAATTCTGGGACACTGAACAAAACTTCTGGAATGAGATCTCACTACCTTTTGCTATTTAGCAAAACATACACGTCTCTAACTCTTCTATGTAGTCATCTCTCTGGCTAGTTTATAGACCTAAAGAAGGAAAAATGAGAGGCTACTGGAGGGGTTTCCAAATCTACTCTGACTCAACTTCTTTTCTCCCACCCATGGTACAGTCCATTCTTTGCTTTTTCCAGTTTCTTAATTCAGATTAGATCAACCTCTTAACACAGCCTATTAAGTGATCTCCAGCAACTATCTCCAAGTTCAGTGTGCTAGCTAAAGGAGTTTCAGTAACTGCACTTGAGGTACTTATATGTGTAACACCAGGGTTCTTTATTCAATGAGCCAGCTGCTCATCTACTTCCCTGGATGGCCCAAGCATTGCAGAAGTTTCGTGGTAGGTGACTAAAATTCCATTATTTCAACAGTCTCATATCTTCCAGACCCTTCCACTGCAAAGTTTTGAAATCCCTTTTTTTGGGGGGGAGGGGGTATTCGGTAATACACATACAGGGTTCAAAATTCAAAAAGTACTAACAGACATCTATTAATAGTATATGGTATGTATCCTTCTTACTTCTGTCATGGGGTCAGCCATCCAGGTCCCAATTCAAAGGCAACCACAATTATTAGTTTCTTGTGGTTCCTTCCAAAGATATTTTATACACATAACAAGCATAAACATATACATTATTTTTTACACAAAAGTATACTGCTTCTGTCACTTAATATATCAGCACATACGGAACATTCAAATCCTTTTTAATGGCTATACAGTAGTTCAAGAATATGGATGTACTTACACACACTGTAAGTATGTACTATACTTATTTAATTATCCCATTTTGATGGGCATTTCAGTTGTCTCCAGTCTTCTGCTGTTACACACAATATACTGCTATGAACATACTTGTGTATCTCCCACATGTGAATATATCCTGTAGTATAAATTCACTGTGAAATTGTTCTCCATGGAGGCTTTTATCAATTTATACACCTACCAGTAATATATGTGGGCCTATTTTCCTACAACCTAATAAAATTAGAAATTATCAAAATTTTCATGTTTGTCAAAATGTAGGTGAAAAATAGTATTTTAACTTGAATTTCTCTGTATAGTTTAGCATATTTTGTCATTGTGCAGGAGCCATTTATATTTCCTTTGCTACAAATCATCTTTGAACATTTTTTGCCTGGGTGGTTCGTCTTTTTCATATTGATTTGTAAGAGTTCTTAATACACTAAGAACACTCCCCTTTTGTCACTAAAATAAGCTACAAACTTTCCCTCTCGTCTGCTGACTTCTGTATTGGCTTTACTTATGATGGTTTTATAGTTTTAGCAGAAAAATTTAACTTTTTTTTTAGCATTACCTTGACTTATCTTCTCAGTAATTTTTTTCTCAAATGGACAAGTAATTTTATCAGGAAAACAAATGTTTTTGCCAAAGTGAAAGTATTCCATTTTTATACATTATGTGTTTCCATTAAAAAAATCCATTAACAGAAAATATTTTCCTCAAATAGGATAATATTTTTTGTTTTGTCTAGGACAGCTTTAAAAACTGGGGGGAAAAAGGTCCAAGTGAAAAAATTACCTAATAAGAGAAGTAGATAACATGATCATAACACTGAATTACTGTCACAAGAAAAAAAATGAAATAAATATTTTAAATATAAAATATTGCATAACTTTGAAAACTTGCTTCAATTTTCTATCATTTATCATGCACTATAAGTAGATTTCCTAAATAGGATTATAGTCTTTTATTATAAGCCTCTAACAGTACTATAGTATTCATTTTATTATTATTATTTTTGCCGCTCCGTGTGGCATGTGGGATATTAGCTTCCCAACCAAGGATTGAACCCTTGCCTCCTGCAGTAGAAGTGCAGAGTCCTAACCACCGGACTGTCGGGAATTCCCCACTCTGGCATTCATTTTAAAATGCCACTACAAAAATGTTCTTTTCTTTTTCTGTTTGCCTACTGTACACTTAAGCCATAGATAAATTTTTATTAAAAAGTCTACCATAGATATAAATGTAATAGTTATCTGACTTTGTTTGTTATTGTCCTTTTTATGTTCAAGAATAAGAGTCTATTCTAAAAATTGACCATAGAGGCAAAGGGACAGATATAATAATGTTTTTTCCCTAAGAAGGGTATTTGAAAATTATTTCTTTAAAAGAACAACCATGATTCTTACCATGTCCCTATACAAATTCCAGTAACTGCATGATTTAGCATTACTCTCTACAAATGGGATAAAAGAAACAGATTATGACGTACAATGCAGGTATAAACTCTACTGAAGATACATTTAAGGTTCTTTTCATTAATATTTGAAAACATAAAGAAAATGTTAATTTGTGCACAAGATTATTTATTGGTATACGCTAAGTTCATTTAATTCTTCATCTTTATGAAAATGTTACATAAAAATACTTAAATAGCTCTACTTAAAAGCACAATTTCAAAATGTTCTCTGAATATCAAAACAAACTCTGGTGGAATGTTTTCTTAGTCAAGAAATCTAGAACAAAATGCATGGTGATAGAACAAATGGGAAAGGGTTGGCTATATTAGAGAAAGAAAAACCTCAAACAATGCATATATAACTATTTCTTATTATGCATCCATATGTAATTATTATTTTTTATTCTTATGTTCATCACCATATCCTTTCTTTGAGAAGAAAAATACAGGTTGGTAATTTCAATGATATGCCTACTACAAAACATTTCCCTCCCTCCACCACAAGCATCTAAAGTTGAGACAATTTTACATCAACCAAAATGAACGTTATTGAAACAAAATGAAAGCACAAACAAAATCTTTTAGATGCAAAAAATCTTACCTATTTCAAACCTTGTATGGCTCTAAAAAATTATTACTTACTTGGACAAGACTGTAAAATCACCACTAAAAATCAATATTTTGAATTTTAACATAATTTGAAAAATACGTTAACATCTACAAGAGGTAATGAGACTAAAAATGCTTTCTGACAGTTACTCTTAACCAGTATCTCTAATTGTATATTTTGTAAAACTGTACACTGTGTAATACTGTGTGATTCGTTCATGTCCTTGCAATGCCTTCCATGCTTCCTTTAAATGGTATGACTTGAGCCTCAATGTTCAACAATCACAAGGACAATTCCTCTCATCATGGGACAAAACTGTTCTGGCTAGAAGTAAGTGTATTATTCCTTATATTAACAAAGATTTATCCACGTCTGACAGAGCTAATTTTCCATGTCAGTGCTACTATTTCTCAGAATTTTCTCTAGCAAAACTACTTTGTAAAGTTAGATACAGAGAGGTACTAGTTCACAGGCCTTGGAATCATACTGACCTGCGTTTAATCTTAGATTCTACACTCCCAAGCTGTGTGACTTCAGCTACCTTACTTAGTGTTTCTGAACCTCAGTTTCCAACTCTTCTGTAAACTAAGGCTAATAACGTCTACCTTGTGGCTTACCACTGTCCCATTTAGAACAACATATGTAAAGTGTTTACCACAGTGCTTGAGACAAGGAACATCCTCAACAGAACAGACCACAGTAATCAGTTACCTCATGAAAATACCTTTGAACAGGCTAAAGGAAGTATCAAAACCAATACTACAACTACAATAAGACAGGGGAATCCTTTCCCACTCTACTATTTCTGGAAAATAAATAACAATAAAGAAAAATACTCCCATAATAAAAAACTAAAATTATCTATAAAAGATGTCTGATTTTTCAACAAGCTTTGCTCTCCCATGCCACCATGTCCCAATGTTTTTCCTCACCTTCTTATACTCTGATTTAGAGGCAAGTCCTGGCTTATGTATAAATCATGTTCTAAATGGTTATTCATTAGTCATCTCTGCCATCTAGAACTTCTTCATCTCCTCCTACATCTCTTCTTTCCCCCAGGCAGCTGAGTCCTTAGCTCTCTCTTTCTCACGGATTTAATTATTAATTAGTTGAAGGCACCTCCATTAAAGCATTTATCTCTGTATTTTAATCACTTTCAAGTCTCCTTTACCATCATAAGCAGAGACTGTTTGCGTAGATATCTCTAAGGTAAACTGCCATTAATTCATCTTTTCTCCCCCCCCCAACGCAATACCATGTTCATATTAGCAAATTTTCACTGCTTCCTTGGGATGGATCTCTAGATGTAGAATTACTAGACTGGAGAATATCAATGTTATCAAATTATTTTCAGAAAGGGTAAACAAACATATACTATTTGTCTTTTAGTTGCTGACATCTAGCCCGATAACTATTATTTGGAAAGATTATTATTTGAAATATTATTTAAAAGGTAAAATATATCCACCACAGTAACAAGGATATAAATAAGTCTAAAAATACTTACTTAAATATTCATGATAAAATACTCATGAGAGAACTGAGTCAAGGTTCTGGATAACCCAGATGTTTAACCTTTTGAGGAAATGCGAGATCGTTTTCCAAAGTGGTTGTACCATTTTACACTCCTACCAACGGTGTATGAGGGCTCCAATTTCTCTACATCTTCATCAGTATTTGTTATTATCTGACTTTCTTATTATAGCCATTCTAGTGGGTGTGAGGTGATATCTCATTGTGGTTTTGACTTGCATTTCCCTGACGACTAATGATTTTGAGCACCTGTGCATTTGCTTATTGGCAACTGGATATTTTCTTTCAGAAATGTCTGTTTAGGTTCTTTGCCCATTTTTATATTGGGTTGTCTTTATTATTAAGTTTTAAGTGTTCTTTAAGTACTTTAAATACAAGTGCTTCACTGGATATATGATTTGCAAATATTTTTTCCCATTCTGCGGTTTGTCTTTTCAATTTCTTGTTAGTATCCTTTGAAGCAAAGTTTTAAATTTTGACAAAGATCAATTTATCTATTTTTTTCTTTTATTGCTTATGCTTTTGGTGTCAAATCTAAGAAACCAATGCCACATGCAAGGTCATGAAGATGTATCCCTATGCTTTCTTCTAAGTTTTGTTGCTCTATTTACATCATTTATCCATTTGGGGTTAATGTTTTTTCTTTGCGGGGGGGGGGGGGGCGCTGTGTTGGGTCTTAGTTGCACCACGCAGGATATTCACTGAAGCATGCGGGATCTTTTGTTGTGGTATGCAGGCTTCTTCCTAGTTGTGGCATGCGGGTTTTCTCTTCTCTAGTTGTGGAGTGCGGGCTCCAGAGCACGCGGGCTCTCTCATTGAGGTGCGCGAGCTCAGTAGTTGTGGAGCGTGGGTTCAGCTGCCCCGTGGCATGTGGGATCTTAGTCCCCCAACCAGGGATTGAACTCGCATCCCCCGCACTGGAAGGCGGATTCTTTACCACTGGACCACCAGGGAAGTCCCTTGGGTTAATTTTTTTATATTAACTCACTACGAGGTAGGAACCCAACTTCATTTTTCTACATATGGATACCTAATTGTTCCAGCACCATTTGTTGAAAAGATTATACTTTCCCCACTGAATTATTTTGGCACCTTCGTCAAAAATCACTTGACCATACATGTATGGATTTGCTTTTGGATTCTCATTTTTATTCTATTGATCTGTATGTTTCTTTACACAAATACTACACTGTCTTGATTTCAAGACTATTTTGTAATAAGTTTTGAAAGGGGGAACTAAGTTCTCCAACTTTGTTCTTTTTTTCAAGATTATTTTGGCTATTCTGGACTCCTTACATTTCTATCTGAATGTTAAGAGTATCACCTTGCCAATTTCTGACAAAAATAAAGCTTGGATTCTGATAGGAATTACACTGAATCTGTAGACCAAATTGGGAAGTACTGCCATCTTAATATTTAGTCATTTAATTCATGAATATGAAATGTTCTCTATTTATTTGGATCTGATTTTTCAGTAGTTTGTAGTTTTCACAGTATAGGTTTTGCATTTCGTTTGTTAAATTTACTCCTAAGTATTTTATTCTTTTGATGCTCTTGTTAATGAAATGGCTTCCATAATTTTATTTTTGGATGGTTCACTGAAAGTGCATAGAAATACACTTGATTTTTATATATTTATTTTGTATCCTGTACCCTTGCTAAATTTGTTTACTATTTGTAGTAGTTTCTTAATGGGTTTCGTAGAATTTTCAACATACAACAACATATACTCTGCAGAGATTTTTTTATAATATTCAGCAATTATAGTTGGTTTGCGGCTGTTCCAGAAGTGAGTCTTTGCCCTTTAACTTTTTTTTTTTTAATTTATTTTTGGCTGCCCTGGGTCTTCGTTGCTGCGCACAGGCTTTCTCTCTAGTAGCTGCGAGCAGGGGCTACACTTCGTTGTGGTGCGTGGGCTTCTCATTGCGGTGGCTTCTCTTGTTGTGGTGCATGGGCTCTAGGCATGCAGGCTTCAGTAGTTGTGGCGCACGGGCTCAGGAGTTGTGGCTCGCGGGCTCTAGAGTGCAGGCTTATTAATTGTGGCGCACGGGCTTAGCTGCTCCGTGGCATGTGGAATCTTCCAGGGCCAGGGATTGAACCCATGTCCCCTGCATTGGCAGGCAGATTCTTAACCACTGCACCACCAGGGAAGTCCCGCCATTTAACTTCTAATATAAATTTTACCAATACAAAACTTACTTGAAGTTGAAAGAATGAAAGGATTGTGACTGTAATTTAAAATGGTAGCAAAGTTTTATGCCTACCAAAAAGTTAGCTTTTGACCTTTCTATAAGAAGCAAAAAAAAAACAGAAAAAAAAATATTTAGGAAAATAAACTGAGAGTTTTTTAAAAACCAAATTATTATTTTCCTTGACCTTAATACTAAATGTTATTTTAGATCATTTAGATTTTTCTTCATAACCATTAGCACAAAAATTACATTGATATGCCAAAATTCAATAGTCTAAAGATTCTGATTATTCTTAAGAAGCAGTTTACAAGGTCCGTAGAAAAATGTCTATCAGGGATTCCCTGGTGGCGCAGTAGTTGAGAGTCTGCCTGCCGATGCAGGTGGCATGGGTTCATGCCCTGGTCCGGGAAGATCCCACATGCCGCGGAGCGGCTGGGCCCGTGAGCCATGGCCGCTGAGCCTGCGCGTCCGGAGCCTGTGAGAGGCCCGCGTACCGCAAAAAAAGAAAAATGTCTATCAGTGGATCACTGTAACAAAGAATATCTAATTCAATATCAAGGATCATATATAACTTTTTTCTAGTTTATTAGTAGTTAACATGAAATATTGGACAAAAAAATTTTTTCAGTGCATGTACAGTGCTCATTTTTTCATCCTTGGGAAGGCCAAATTCCTAAGCTAATTTTCTTCACATCAAGAGTACTCTGACATTTTTCTTCAAAGTGAATTGTCTTCAATATGAATTTAGTCCATCATCTTTAAGATAAACACATTATTCTTTTCTTTTATCCTGAACTATTTTGAGCAGTTTTGTGTTATGCAGAATAAAAGAGAAGTGGAAAACATCTTGGGAATCCAGAAGGGAATCATGAAAATATTATAGATAAAAAAATCAATTTATTTTTTACATTTATGAGTTTATCATCTTAATAAGATACATAATATTTCAACTTTGTATTTACCAGGTCGTATACTTCTTAATTCTGCTATTCATTCTGACACTTGTATTTAGTTAGTTAGAATAAAAACCTAAAACACATAAAATACTTTATCTTCTACTGCTTCTTCATTGCTTTCTTTATTTCCCCAAATTTTCATCCTCCCTACTTTAAAACTTTTTTCACTAAAATACTAATTTGCATTGGTTTGTATCAAATTTGTAATGAATTGTGACAAAAGGTGTCAGAATTTTCTTCCTTTTAAAGGCTAAATAATATTTCATTTCATGTATATAACATATTTTATTTACCCATTCACTTGTCACTGGACCCTTAGCTTGCTTCCACCTCTTGGCTATTGTGAATAAGGCTGTAAACATGAGTGTGCAAATATCTCTTCAAGACCCTGCTTTCAATTTTTTGGATAAACACCTAGCAGTAGAATGGTTGGATCATATGATAGCTCTACTTTTAATTTTTTTGAAGAACCACAATACTGTCTTCCACAGCAGCTGCACCAAGAGTGCACAAAGGTTCCAGTTTCTCTCCTCCTCACCAGCACTTATTATTTTCTGGAGTTTTTGTGTTTTCTTTTTTTCCTTCTTTTTTTAATGGTGGCCATCCTAACTGCTGTGAGTTATCTTCAATTATAGTTTTGATTTGTGTTTCCTTAATGATCAGCAATGTTGAGCATCTTTTCATGTGCTTGTTGGTCATCTGTATATCTTCTTTGGAGAAATGTCTATTCAAGTCTGTTGCCCATTTTTAAATCAGGTTGTTTCTTCGGCTGTTGAGTTCTTTATATATTCTGAATAATATGGAAATATATCACATATATGCAAATATTTTCTCCCATTCCATGGATTGCCTTTTCACTAGTTGCCTCTGATGCACAAAAGTTTTAAATTTTGATGTAGTCTAACTTAAGTATTTTTCTTTTGCTGCCTATGCTTTTGATGTCATACCCAAGAAATTATCATCAAATCCAACATCATGAGGATTTTCTCCTATTTTCTTCTAAGAGTTTTACAGCTTTAGCTTTTACATTTAGGTCTTCAATAGATTTTGAGTTAATTTTGCATGAGGTGTAAGGTAAGGGTCCAACTTCATTCTTTTGCATGTGGATATCCACTTTTCCCAGTACTATTTGTTGAAAAGACTGTCCTTTCCTTATGGAATGGTCTTGGCACTCCTGTCAAAAATCACTTGATTGTAGGGACTTCCCTGGTGGCACAGTGGTTAAGAATCTGCCTGCCAATGCAGGGGACAAGGGTTCGAGCCCTGGTCTGGGAAGACCCCACACGCCGCAGAGCAACTAAGCCTGTGCGCCACAACTACTAAGCCTGCACTCTAGAGCTGGTGCTCCACAACAAAAGAAGGCACCACAATGAGAAGCCCTCGCACCGCAACAAAGAGCAGCCCCTGCTCGCCGCAACTAGAGAAAAGCCCGCACACAGCAACAAAAACCCAATGCAGCCAAAAATAATAAATAAGTAAATAAATAAATTTATTTTTTAAAAATCACTTGATTATATATCCAAGGGTTTATTTCTGGCTCTCAATTCTATTCTGTTGGTCTATGTATCTGTCTTACTAGTATACCACAGTTTTGATTACCACAGTTTTTTAATAAATTTTGAAATCAGGAAGTGTGAGCTCTCCAACTTTGTTCTTCTTTTGCAAAATTGTTTTAACTATTTGGGGTCCCTTGAGATTCCATATGAATTTCTGGATTTTTCTTCTATTTCTGCAAAAACTCAGTTGGGATTTTGACAGGGATGACACTGAATCTGTAGATCACTTTGGATAATATTAACATTTATAGCAACATTAAGTCTTCCAATACATGAACATGAGATGGCTTTTCATTTATTTGTGTCCTCTTTAATTTCTTTCGGCAACATTTTGTTGTTTCCAGTGTACAAGTCTTTGTCCTCTACGTCTTAAGTTTACTCCTAAGTAATCTTATTCTTTTTGGTGCTATTGTAAATTGAACTGTTTTTGCTTTGTGTATTTTTAAATCTTACATAAATGGTATCATTAAGTATATATATTTTTCACAATTTTCTTTTTCACTATGATTACGGTACGTGAAATGTTTCACTATTATTATGGCATACTGAAGTGTAACAACATGTACAAGAAAGACACATGATACCTTCAGGACAGCTGTCACCGCTAGGGAGGAAGAGGCAGATGGGATGATGTAAAGAAGAGATTTAGCTGTATCTAGGGGTGTTTTTCTGTTGTAATAGGAGACCTATATAGCAGATTTGTACATTTGCTATATTTTCCTCATTTGAAATACCTTATAATTTTTAAAAAGTTTTTAATAAAAGAACTTTAGAAAACATGAACACATTACTGTGAGGTAAACAAATATGTACTACCTCTTTGGTCATTAACCTGGACTGTCACCTCTAGACTGATTAATTTTCTGTTGATGTGGCAGAGGGTGACACTATTCAGCTTGTATCCTTTCATAATACTGATGTCAAATGAAGCTCAGTCCAAATACAGTTAGGAAAAAGGGCTATACTATCAGTAATACTCCATTTTTATTAGGTCTGATGCTTCTGATAGTAGCTAAGCCAATACATACAGGAAGTAGTTTTTGATACTATATATCAAGGTGGATATTTTCCAGGGAAATTTTTAATGCATTAATTTTGATGTGTTTTTTAAATAAACCTACTTTCTTCATGAGCTAAAAAGTAAAACGGGGTAATTCTACAGGAAAAATTCAAAAGATACCACTTGAGCTGTCAAGCCAATGGTCTCTAGCTTTCCAACACGGAATCTGAAACAAGCCCAAAGAAATAACAGCTCTAAGAAGTAATCTGGGCAGTTTTCTTATTAAGGCAAGGCACTGCTTAGAGAAACATTGTATCGGAGTATCAGATTAAGAATAACACTTCAGTGGTGACTCAGTACAGAACTGAAAATTATGCTAAAGTCTACATTTTTGTAGAGTTAACCTTCCCTGAGGAAAATGCTACACTATAATATTTTTTACTATTCAATACATGTAATTTGTTACTCAACCTGATGTACAGTTAAGTGTCCACTTACAAAGCTATTTTTTAAAATAATCATATAGAAAGGAGGAACATAAAGAATCACATAAATTCATACAAAATGTATCAAAAGACCACTGTTTAACTCTATCATAGTTTTCGTTTTAAGACAGTTGAGCGAAATATCTTTTAGTAACAAATGCTTTAGCAATTTTGGCATACAGAATGAATCACAAAATTTAAAGACAACCAAGGAGACCACTCTTAATTCAGGAATTAATCTCATTTACTTGTGACTCTGATGATCACATAGAATGTCACCTTCTCCAGTGTTAACAGCCTCATACTTAACCTAGCACACGGTAGGCATGTAATAAGTATTTGCTGAATAAATGAATTCTCATTAATTCTTGATGCAGTGTTTTCTACCTGGGATCAAGAATCTGCCATATACTTCGAGCCTCTCTGGGTGTTGTTTCAATGAAATTATATTATTTTGATTTTCATATCCTGCTTAAATCTTTTGATGAAAAGTCATTTTCCCCCCAATAATATGACATTTCAATGCAACTTAGCCATGAGAGGAGAAATGTAGATTAATATTCATTATACTAACTTATATACTACATATAATGAACATATAATATCCATTATACTAACTATATAACTATATAGCAGCTTCTGTGGGTTCATGCTGAAAGTATAAAAGGACCCAAGTTATAATAGTAACTCTTGGGAATTTCCTGGTGGTCCAGTGGTTAGGGACTTGGCACGTTCACTGCTGGGGCCCAGGTTCAATCCCTGCGGGGAACTAATATCCCACAAGCCGTGTGGCCCAAATAAATAAATAAATAAATAAATAAAAATAAAACAGTAACTCCTCATGGTATTTTTCTGGCAATCTTAAACCACAGAATTTAAACTCGTCATTCATACCACAGAAGATCAATCTTAAACTAAAGCAGTTCTGTCATGGATACTATCCAAGGCGTTTAAGTTCTTCTAGACAAAAGGAATGTCACTGTTAGGTAAATTTAGCCTAAAGAATGCCTCACAACATGAAATCTCAAGAAAATGTTATATGAGGCTTCAGATTACTTGTTTTAAAAGAAACACAGGGCTTCCCTGGTGGCACAGTGGTTGAGAGTCCGCCTGCCGATGCAGGGGTTCGTGCCCCGGTCTGGGAAGATCCCACATGCCGCAGAGTAGCTGGGCCTGTGAGCCATGGCCGCGGAGCCTCTGCTCCGCAACGGGAGAGGCCACAACAGTGAGAGGCCCACGTACTGAAAAAAACAAACAAACAAAAAAAAAAACAAACAAAAAAAAAACACAGCTATCATACATTTGGAATTATCATTAAAGATGCTCTTCTCTATAACAAAGGCAAAAGTATTACTTTTCAATAACAAAAGAAAAATGAATCAGGTGTCAGGAAGTGGGTTTAGAATGTGGCTAAGTCTGGGGATACATTTCCCCTTTAACATAAGAGACAAAAATTTCCATTTACATTCAGCTTCCTAAAGAAGATGAAACAGATACATAGCTATGTCGTAGATTCAAAAGATGAGACTCATGGGATGTGTTAAAAATTGTTTTAAATATTCACAGGTAATTTCAAGATTATCAAAAATAAAAAAATAAAACTCACAGAGAATGTTGGCCCACTGATGGATGCTACGACAGTATAAACTTCATCATGCAATTTTACTGAGAGCTCCCAGTTGGCCACTTGTGGTTTTACAATAGGCACTCTGAAGTAGAAAGAAAAGAAAAGAAAAAGAGTTAATAATTTTATATTATTCTCTCTCAGTAAACTGATTTTCCTTTGACATTAAGTGTGCAGAGTAAAACTGCCAAACACTGCATTTCAGAACATTCTATTCTTGGAAAAAAGCTTTAATATGGAAACTAGAGAGATTAAAACCAAAAAAGAACACACACACACACACACACACACACACACACACACACACACACACAGACACTCCAAAGACAACAGCAGTCATTCTGAAATAACTGTGGTACCATCACCTCGTCTATGAATTTGAGCTGCTTAATTTTGACAGTCCTTCAAAAATTAACCTCCTTTAAGCAATGTTAATTTCTTTTCACTATTTGGTCATTGTTCAAGACTGTTTTTAAAACCTTACAATGCTAATCTTTTCTTTTTTTCAGGTTGAGTTATAATTCGTATGCAAAAAACTGCACATGTATACAATTTGATGCATTTGGACATATTTATTCACTCATGTTACCATCACCACAATCAAGGTAATAAACATATCCATCACCTCCAAAAGTTTCCTTGTGTCCAATTGTTTTGTTTCAGTTTCTTGTTTGTTTGTTTGTCTGGGTGAGAAAACAACATCAGTGATGCTAGTCTTAACACACAGGTCTTTTCCTGTGAATGATCAATATTACGTGCTCCAGAAAAATTGGGACAAGCAGCCAACAAAAAACATTTTTGGAATACAAATGTTTCTCCCCAATTTTTAAAGTAACAAAATTTTAATGATTTCTGAATTAACCTAATTTAAGTATGGCATATTTACATTATTTATAGTTGTGAAGTAATACTGACTAAGCACTAAACATGCAGTATCAAGACTCTGGCTTAATTCTTAGTTCTAAAAAAATGTTGCAGGCTACGTTTTAATATAACACTCCCCTGAATTTCAAACAAGTCTCTGTGTAGTCGATAAAAAAAAGTCATAGTCAAAAAAATTATGATTAGAATCAAATCACCTCTAGTCACGATGTCTAATGGAGGATGATTAATAAGTTTAGGTGAATATTTGTATTCAGCACACTACTTACTGAATTATTTTCTGAAGATGAAGAAAAGGTTTTTAATACTACACAGATAAAAATTAAAGTTTAAAAAAATGCATAAACAAATCAAGACTAATGCACACTGTAGGTCTGGAAGATTCTTTTTTGGCAATTTGAAGAGGATTGTTTCAGAGGACAGAGCTTCATGCATGAGAGCTTGAAAGAACAACAAGGGAGGAGAGAAGAGGGACAGGAGGGGGGGGAGAGAGAGAGGGAGAAGGCATATGGGGCAGAGAGGAGGGAAAGGAGGAGGGTGACTCTGCGATCCAGGTTGGCCTCTGTTGGCATCTTGTCCACAGGGCATTTGTTTGTTCATGTTTGTCTCCCCCATTGGCCTGTGAGCTCCTAAAAGCCCAAGATCATGCCTTATTTTATATCCCCAAACCTCAGCACAGGCTGGGGAGAAAGGGCTGAGGGGAAAGTGGGAAAGAAGCAGTGGAGCATCCACTAGGTGCCAAGCCCCTCACAGGAGACACCGTGTCTCCCCAGGAACACATTGTGAGCCACTGAAGGAGAGCAGGCCTTGAGCTCCCAGGCTCCCCCGGGCTGCCTGGGACTGTGTGGATGACCTCACTATGCTCACCTGGTACAACTTCAAATGAGGTTAACACCCCATCCTCTCAGGAGTACTGCGATGACAGAAACAGCCTCATGGCTAGATTACTGTGCAGCCTGGCTTTCTGGACTCTGCTATCCTCGATAATTAGATCACTCTCCTGTTCAAGACTGTTCCGTGGTTTTCTATTTTACACCAGGCTAAACCTTAATTAATCAACCTATCATTCACGTTTCTTAAAAAATAAGTCCCCACTCTTTGCATTTCATTTTATTTCTGATTATTCTCTGACTTGTATATCCGGCTGGGCCAAGGCCTAAAATTCCTTCACAAACCGAACTGAGCCAAGCTGACATGAGTGGGGTAACGAAGCACAGTGGCTACAAGCTCAGGCGCCAATGACTTGCCGAAGTTGGCAGAAAACCCAGCTCTGTCATTAATCAGCTCTGACCTTGAGCAAAAGTCTGTTTCATTATGTATAAAATTAAGATATAATAGCGTCTGCATCATAGTGATGTACTGAGGATAAGATTAAATAATGCATATAAGTGTTCATTTTTATTATGATGATATACTCCTATACTCTTGTTCTCCCCCATAACTGAAATCCCATTAAGGAAACTTTAGATTCCTTCTCTCTGCTTCTCAAACTAACAGATTTTTCAAAAAGAATATTTATCTTCCTCAGCTAATTATAGTACAAACTTCAGTGATCTCCCTTCTATTTAACCTCTAGTATACGCTTAATACTTTTCACAATTCAGTGGCCCAATAAGTCTTTCAAGTAAATGTGGAGCCCAATTTCCCAAGAGGCTTCTTGGGAAGTTGTTGATCCTGACATCCTGTTCAAAAGCAGAACACATTTTCCCACAGAAAGCAATCTTACAGATGGTGGCGAGATGTAGTCGCCACTCTTTGGAACCTAACTACTATTTATTTTTCCACTGTTTTATTTTGATCCACATCTGTTTCATATGTGTTAGAACCTGCCCCAAGAGGACCTGTAGAGAGAGCATAGGCTCTTCTGAGTTGAAATGCTGAGGTCTAATCTCAGCCCATTCTCTTACTAGCATTGTACCAGGAGCTCATTCAATCCTTTTGAACCAAAATTTCCACACCTGTAAAATAAGGATCAGAGCAGAGTTGGTGAGATAACAGGGGAAAGCTGCTGCTGCCTCTGAGCATACGACTCCTGAAGCAGTACTTTTCTAACCATATAGAAAGAAGCTTCTCTGTGAAAGCAAGACCTTGAGACACTAAGAAAAGACGGACAAACTGTGGAATCTCTTTATATGAGTTCACTCTTCCACAAACAAAGTTTGCTATGATTCCTTCTGGCTTTACATAAGTTTGAAAGTAGTTTCTTTTGTTTTGTTTTTGAATAAAATGGATGGGGTTGGGCATATATGCCCAATATAAATATCAATAAGCTCTACAATAGAAATAAACTGTAACTATAAATAAAGATAATAATACATATCAACCTGAAAGTATATGTGCTCTATTTCTGCAAAATTACTGAAACCAGATTAACAAGAATTATTTAAAAACAATGAAATTAACTCCACCAGCACAAACATGTCTATAATGATAATAATTACCTAAAGTTATATTTTAAATTTTAAAAAAGAATTATATTTCTTCACTAAATCCAAAATAGTCTCAAAGAAGATTTTATGAACAACTCTCTGAAAGGGGGGGTAGGGGTGGGAGTCTTGGAGCTTTACTCAACTCACTGTAGTAATGATATACAGAAAACAGCCCCCTCTACTGAAGTGTCTGTCTAGTGAAACAGGCTGCCATCTGATCAAAAATTTCATCTATGTGACTTATTAGTTAACTGGAAAGCTGATACCATTTAAGCTACTACTTCAAAAACAAACAAACAAACCAGTAAAAAGGAATTCACATAAACAGCTACTCACAAAGCAAATCAAATAACAGCTCTTACCCAGACCTGTCCACTTTGATTATCATCAGTCAGCCAAAATGAATATGCTCAATTAAACTAAATTTTTCTACATTTTATGGTAAAAAGCTGTCAACTGACTGTCACAAATGTTAATGCTAATACATTTAAACTTATTGGAATATTTTACTCAAAAAGGTGCAAGGAATACTAACTCAAGTATGTTGCTATTGCATGTCATTTGTTAAAGCAGATTTTGTGTAAACATAACTAACAGCATCTTTAGTTATCAAGGATTATAAGCATCTCAAAACCATAGTGTCAGACACTCAGAAATGCTGGTTTACAATTGTGCCATTACCTATTTAGGAGTGAAATACTGAGTTAAAACAATGTTAGTGGTCAAAGAATCATTAAGCAATCCTTCATCATAACTTTCACAGTGGGTGGTCTGTAAAATGATCAAGAATAATATGCTGCATTCCACGGCTGCAGAGGTCAGCTTCTGCATACAAATCTTTGCAGGAAGAAAAAGGCCTTCAGAAAAGTGGGCCATTCATCTGCACCAAGTTCAGAGAATTTCCAGCATGGTGAAAAGATATGTTATGCAAGCACATAGATGTATTCAGTGGGGGTAGACAGAACCAGCTACATGGAGACTACAAAGGAGCCCTCCCATGGCTCATGAATAAGTCGAGGAAATGATCAGAAAAAAAAGGAGAGAGATGTTTAGACAGATGGCCCACTTAAAATGCCTGAGACAGGGCATAAGCAATTTTAATGAAACTTTAGATCTAGCGTATGAATTGTGTCTTATTTCCTCCAGAAAAAAAAAAAAAAACCCAAAGAAGACAAAAATTCAACAATTCGCTGAAAACCCCACTTTTAGCAAGTTGGGATGGAGGAAGAGTTTTATTAGTGTGATAAATTCACATGAAATTCTTCACAAAGCCATCAGCTATCAAAATGAATACACAAAGCATGGAATGAACAGATTAAAAGAATTTTAAACAGAAGTCTACTGCCAAACCAAACAAAAATCTAAGCCTTATTATGTGAGAACTTACAACACTCCAACATTAAAGTTCATCACTGCAGAAGAAAGATAAAAGCAGCATTTTCAGAGAACCTCTTCAAAGCTAGAACTTGTCATAGTGGAGGAATAGACTTCTGACTGTATGCAGTTTAAAATGTGTACTTTAGAATGTAGGAGACTGTGTAGAAGAATGTGTACCACAAAATAGTGCTAGAAAGAGTTAAGGAACATTACCAAGTCTGGAGTCTCAGCATTACACAAATGATACCTGAATCTACAAACGGATAGTATGACTTATAATCTTAAACACATTTTAATATTATGCAAACCCTATTTTCTTCTTCCACCAGTAAGGGTTTATGGTTCTCAATTTGAACTTTGGGCACAACTAGTGAAGAAAGACAATGATGGTGGTGATTAACCATCACCCCTGCAGGCCCTAGAGTCTGACTGATTGATCACTGACCACAAAAGCTACATGACCTTTAAAAGTTACTATACTCCTTGTGCCTCAGTTTCCTTGTCAGTAAGACAAAGACCATAAGAATACTTAATTCACATGTTGATTAAATGAAATAAAAGGTATAAAATGGTTAGACTGGTGCCTGCCACATAAAGGCTAAATAAGAGACACTATCATCATTATCATAATTTGGTGCAATAATATCTGAAGTCCACCTCTATTATTTCAACAACCTGTTATTCAATATTAATATACAATTTACATACAGAGAAATTCAAAAACCTTAAGTTCCATCATTTATCTTCCCCACAACAGTTCAACAATAGTGTCACATAAACAAACTTCAAAAATATGCACTCTCGTGTGTGGTTTTTGCCCACTATAATTCTTCTGAGGTTCATTCAACTTGAATCATTCATTCTTTTTCGATTGCAGAGTAGTACTCTACTGTATAATACAAGCATACTAAAATGCGTTCACCCTTTTGTTGACGGGCATTTGGGTTGTTTCCAGTTTGGGACTCTTATGAACAAAGCCGCTATAAACATTCTTTGTACAAGTCTTTTTTGAGGACTTACGTTTTCATTTCTTGTGCGTAAAAAATCTAAGAGTGGAAATTCTACAGTGAACGTATGTTTAATTTTACAAAAACTGCCAAACTGTTTTCCAAAGTATTAAAACATACCTATACTCCCATCAGCAATGGAGTTTGCTCCACAGCCTTGCCACCATTTGCTACTGTTAGTCCTACTCTAGCCAGACTGGAGGCTGAGAAACCACAACTCTTCATATGCATTTCCCTTAGGACTAATAATGTTGAACACCTACACATTAGTGCTTATTGGCCACTTGTATTCAAGTTTTTGCCCATTTTGTATTAGGATGTTGGCATTATTATTACCGATTTGCAGTTCTTTACTTCAGATAGAAAGCCTTTGTCAGATTTATGTATTATTAATATGTTCTCCCCCTCTGTGGCTTATTAATTTTCTTAAAAAATCTTACCTTCAGGAGAATTTTTAATTAAAAAATTAATTTTTCATCTTTTACAGCAGTTTAAGGTTTTCAGGAAACTTCAGCAGGAAGCACAAAGATTTTCCTAAACATTGCCTCACTCACCCCACCCGACACAGTATCCCTGTTAATTGACATCCTGCATCAGTACAGTACATCTGTGACAACTGATGAACCAAAGCTGATGCATGATTATTATTAACTAATGTCCATAGGGATCACTGTTTGTGTTGTACATTCTAGGGTCTGAACAAATGTATTAGGACATGTATCTACCCTTAAAGTATCATACAGAATAGTTGCACTGCTCTAAAGTATCCCGTGCTCTACCTATTCAACCTCCCGTCCTCACCCCCGCCGAATCCCTGACAACCACTGATCTTTACTGTCTCCACAGTTTTGCCTTTTCCAGAATGTTGTACAGCTAGATTCATACGGAACGTAGCCTTTTCAGATTGGCTTCTTTTCGTTTAGCATTATGCATTTAAGGTTCCTCCATGTCTTTTGTAATTACAGAAGAAATATTCTTAAAGAAAACGCCATCATGCTAGAAGATACAATGATGTCTCATTTTAATTCCTAAAATTTGAACTTCTTTTACACCATCAGGAAAATAAATTCTTAAATATAACATATATAATAATTTTTTAAAATTGTAAACAGCTTTAGTGACATAAAATTCACACATCATAAATTGAACTCACCTGAAGTGTACAATGCACTGGTTTTTAGTATATTCACAGAGTTGTGTATCCATCACCACAACCAATTTTAAAACATTTTCATAACCCCAAAAGGAAACTTTGGACCCATTAGCGGTCATTTCACATTTCCCCCGCTGGCCTATGCAGCTACTAATGCACACTCTATTTCTACACTTTGCTTATTCTAGACATTTCATATATAATGAATCATAAAATTTGTAGTCTTTTGTGCCTGCCTTATTTCATTTAGCATAGTGTTTTCAAATTTCACTCATGTTGTATGAAGTATCTCATTTATTTTTATTACTGAATAATATTCCATTCTATAAATACACCAAATTTTATTTAACATTGTATATCTATTAATCACTTCATGGACGTTTCCACTGCCTGCTTATTATGAAAAATGCCCACTATGAACATTTGTATACAACATTCGTGTGGACATATGGGTTATTCTCCCTTGGGTATATATAGCTGAGAGTGGAATAGCTGGGTCATGTGATGCTGTCTTACATTTTGAGAAACTGCCAAATTATTTCCAGGTTTGCATCATTTTACTCATAAATTTCCACCAGGAATGTACAACTGTCCCAATTTCTCCACATCATCAGCAACACTTTGTTATTGTCTTTTTGATTATAGTCAGCCTAGTGTATGTAAACTGGTATCTCATTTTGATTTTGATTTGCATTTCCCTAATAACTAGTGATGCTGAGCATCTTTTCATGGGCTTGTTGACCATTTGTCTATCTCTGCTGGAAAAATTTATATTCATTCCTCTGCCCATTTTTTAACTGGGTTGTCTTTTTTATTATTGAGTTATAAGAATTCTTTATATATTCTAGACAAAAATCTCTTATCAAATATATGATTTGCAAGTATTTTCCTCCATTTTGTAGGCTGTCTTTTCACTTACTTGATGCTGTCCTTCTAAGAGTTTTGTAGCTTCGCTCTTAGTTTCATGCTTTTTTTAAAAGTTCATTTTTGTGCACAGTGTAGGGAGGGATCCAGCTTCAATTTCTCACATGGAGATATCCAGCTACCCCAGCAGCATTTACTGAAAACAATTATTCTTTACCCATTGGATTGTCTTCATAATACCTGTTGAAATCAGCTGATCATACTGTAACAATTTATTTCTCGACTCTTAGTTCTATTCCATTGATCAACACATCTACTATTCCTATGCCAGTACCACACTGTCTTGATTACTGTAACTCTTTGTACTAAGTTTTGAAATTGGGAAGTATGAGTCCCCCAGTTTTGTTCTTCTTTTTTGAGATTGGTTTGGTTATGCTGAATCTCTTGCATTTTCGTACAAATTTTGGAATATGATTATTTCTGCAGAAAAACACAGCTGGGGTTTAACAGGGATTGCATCAAATCTGTATGTCATTAATATTAGGTCCTCTGATCTGTGAATGTGGAATGCTAACCACTTTTGCTAACCATTTATTTATTCATTAAATGCTAACCATTTATTTAGCATTTAAATGCTAAATAAATGCTAACCGTTTATTAAATGGTTCCATTTATTAACCATTTATTAAATAAATGCTAACCATTCATTAAATGCTAACCATTTATTTATTCATTAAATAAATGCTAACCCATTTATTTAAATTGTCTTTATTTCAACCATTGTTTGGTAGTTTTCGGTACACCAGTCTTACACTTTTTTAAAAAAATTTTGTGCTTAAGTATTGTATTCTTTTTGGTGCTTCTGTAAAATAAAATTGTTTTGTTAATTTTATTTTTGGTTGTAACACCGCTATTGCATAAAAATAAAATTGATATTTATATATCATTCTTATATTCCACAACCTTGCAAAAGTCATTTATTAGTTCTAATAGGTTTTTTTGTGAATTCCTTAAGATTTTCTACATACAAGATCATGTTACCTGCAAACAGAGATAGTTTTACTTCTTCCCCATCTTGATACCTTTAATTCTTCTTGCCAAACTGCCCAAGCTAGGAACTCTAGTACAATGTTGAAAAAAGTAACAGCAAACTTCCTTGTCTTATTCCTGACCATAGCAGAAAAAACATTCAGTTGTATACCACTAAATATGATGTTAGCTGTGGATTTTTCGTAGATGGCCTTCATTAGGTTGAGGAAGTTCCTTTCTATTCCTAATTGGTTTTGAGTGTTTTGGTTTTTTCTTTTTTACTAGATTTATTTATTTTGGCTGCATTGGGTCTTCGTTGTTGCATACAGGCTTTCTCTCTAGTTGTGGCGAGCGGGGGCTACTCTTCGTTGCGGTGCACGGGCTTCTCATTGCAGTAGCTTCTCTTGCTGTGGAGCACGGGCTCTAGGCACACGGGCTTCAGTAGTTGCGGAACGCGGGCTCAGTAGTTGTGGCTTGCGGGCTCTAGAGCGCAGGCTCAGTAGTTGTGACGCACGGGCTTCACTGCTCTGCAGCACGTGAGGTCTTCCCGGACCAGGGCTCGAACCCGTGTTCCCTGCATTGGCAGGAGGATTCTTAACCACTGCACCACCAGGGAAGTCCCTGGTTGAATGTTTTTATCATGAAAGGCTGCTGGATTTTGCCAAACGTTTTTCCTGCATTTATTGAGCTAATTCTGTGATTTTTCCCCTTTATTAACATGATTTCTCACATTGTTTTTTGGATGTTAAACCAACTGTGTATACGTAGGATAAAACTCACTTGGTTATGGTATATAATCATTTTATATATGCATGAATTTAGTTTGCTAGAATTTTGTTGAGGATTTTTTGCATTAATATATATGAGGGATATTGGTCTTCAGTTTTTTTTTAACATCTTTATCTGGATTTGGTATCATGGTAATACTGGCCATGGAGAATGAGTTGCAAATTTTATCCTTCTTTTCTATTTTTGGAAGAGTTTGTGAAAGATTAGTATTAATTTCTTTCTAAATACTTCACTGAATTCACCAGTGAAGCCATCTAATCCTGGGTTTCTTCTTTCTGAGAAATTTTGTGATGACTAATTCAATCTCTTTCAGGTCTATTCAGATTTTCTATTTCCTCTTGAGTTAGTGTCAGTAGCTTGCATCTTTCTCCAAATTTCTCCATTTTATCGAAGTTGGCATGCAACTGTTCACATTATTTCCTTATAATCCTTTTAATTTCTGTAAGGTCTGTATGTATAATCCCTATTTCATTACTGATTTTAGCTATTTGAGTCTCTTTCTCTCTTGGCCAGTCTACCTAAAAGTTTGTCATTTCTGCTGATCTTTCCAAGGACCAAATGCTGCTTTTACTGATCTCTTCTATTGTTGTTCTATTCTCTGTTTATTTCCTCTCTGATCTTTAGTATTTTCTTCCCTCTGCTTGCTTTGGGTTTAGTTTGCTCTTCTTTTCCTATTTTCCTAAAGTGGAAGATGAGGTGACTGATATGAGATCTTCTTTTTTAATATGTGTTTACAGCTCTAAATTTCCCCTCTAACCACTGCTTTAGATGCATCCAATAAGTTTTTTTTGTTTGTTTGTTTGTTTTTTTGGTGGTACGCGGGCCTCTCACTGTTGTGGCCTCTCCCGTTGCGGAGCACAGGCTCCGGATGCGCAGGCTCAGCAGCCATGGCTCACGGACCCAGCCGCGCCGCGGCATGTGGGACTTCCCGGACCGGGGCACGAACCCATGTCCCCTGCATCGGCAGGCGGACTCTCAACCACTGTGCCACCAGGGAAGCCCCTCCCATAAGTTTTTGAATGTTCTGATCTTGTTTTAATTCATTTCAAAGTATTTTATAATTTCTTTGTGATTTCTTCTTCATCCTATCAGTTATTTAGGAGTGAATTATTTAATTTCCACAAATTTGTGAATTTCCAAAATTTCCTTTTTTGATTTCTAATTTCAGTCAACTGTGGTTGGAGAACATCTGTAAGATTTCAATCTCATTGAATTTATCAAGGCTTGTTCTATGGCCTAGCATATGACATGGTTTATCTTGGAAAATGTTACCCATGCACTTGAGAAGTTGCATGTTCTCCAGTTGAATGTCCTGTTCTAAATGGATAACTATTAGATCTATTTGGTTTACAGTGTTGTACAAGTCTTCTACTTCCTTGTTTATCGTATCTAGTTGTTCTACCCATTACTGAAAGTGGGGTATTAAAATCTCCAACTATTATTGTTGAATCGTTAATTTCTCCTTTCAGTTGTCTCAGTATTGCTTCATATATTTGGGGATTGCGTTGTTGGGTAACATATACGCTCAAACTCGTTATAGCTTTCTCAAGGATTGATTGTTTTATCAATATAAAATATCTCTCTGTCTCCAGTAACAATTTTTGTCTTAAAATTATGTTGACTGATATTAGTATTATTAATAATAATTATACTAGTATTACAAACATAGTATGTCTGATAACTCTCTCCTTTTACCTTCAGCCTACTGTGTCTTTGAGTCAAAGTATATCTATTGATGAAAGCATATAATTTGATCTTTTTTTTTTTAACATCCTTATTGGAGTATAATTGCTTTACAATGGTGTGTTAGTTTCTGCTTTATAACAAAGTGAATCAGCTATTGATCTTGTTTTTTATCCCCTATACCAATATCTGCCCTTGACTGGGGTGCTTATTCTATTTATTGATACGTTAAATATACTTCCTCATTAAGCAGGATTTATTTTTTGCTTTTACATTTACTTTTTGCTTTCTATCTCATATCTTTTTTGTTCTTCTATTCCTACATCACTGCCTTCTTTTGTTTAAATAGATATTTCCTAGTGTACCAATTTAATTCCCTTGATGGTTCATATACTATTTTCAAAAGCTATTTTCTTAGTGGTTACCTTAGGGATTACAATTAGCACCTTATATTTAGCCACCATAGTCTGGATTAATGCTAACCTAATTGCAAAAGGATATAGAAAATTTGCTCTGATATAGCTTTATTTTCCCTACCGTTTGTCTTCCTGTTGTCATACAAATTATATCTGTACATATTGTGCGCCTATCAACTTAGAATTATAATTACTGCATTATGCAGTTGTCTTTTAAATCAGACAGAAAACAAAAAGATTACAAAGTAAAAATACATTTATATTGTCTTTTATATTTACTGATGTAGTAATCTTTAACCAGTGCTCTTTTTTTTTTTTTTGAGAGTTTTCTTTTTTTTTTTAATGAATAACCTTGCTTTTTGTCACTTGGTAACCAGTGCTCTTTTTAATCCACATGTATTTAACAGTTTCTGTTTAATGTCCTTCCATTTCACCCTGAAGAACTTCCTCTCATATTTCTTGTTGGATAGGTCTGCTAGCATTGGATTCTCTTGGGCTTTGTTCAGAATGTCTTGATGTCTCCTTCATGTTTAAAAGACAGTTTTGCTGGATATGGCGTTCTTTATTGACATTCCTTTTTTTTCTTTTTTAATTCTTCAGCACTTTATATATACCATCCCATTCTCTTCTGGACAACCTGGTGATGTCCAGAAGAGAATGCGAGCTCTTAACCTTATTGAGGATGCCATTTACATGATGAGCCATTTTTCTCATGCTGCTTTTAACATTCTTTTTGGGTTTTGACAGTTTGACTATGCTGTGTGTAGGTGTAGATATCTTTGAGCTTATTAAGCTTCGTTTTTTGTTTTGTTTTGTTTTGTTTTTGCAGTACGCAGGCCTCTCACTGTTGTGGCCTCTCCCGTTGCGGAGCACAGGCTCCGGACGCGCAGGCTCAGCAACCATGGCTCATGGACCCAGCCGCTCCGTGGCATGTGGGATCTTCCCGGACCAGGGCACGAACCCGTGTCCCCTGCATCGGCAGGCGGACTCTCAACCACTGCGCCACCAGGGAAGCCCTAAGCTTCTTGAATGTGCAGATTAATGTTTTTCATCAAATTTGGGATGTTTCCAGTCACTCTTTTTTTTTTTTTTTTTAATAGTTCTACGGCATTTCTATTTATTGACTGATTGATTGGCTGTGTTGGGTCTTCGTTTCTGTGCGAGGGCTTTCTCTAGGTGCGGCGAGCGGGGGCCACTCTTCATCGCGGTGCGCGGGCCTCTCACTGTCACGGCCTCTCTTGTTGCGGAGCACAGGCTCCAGACGCGCCGGCTCAGCAGTTGTGGCTCACGGGCCTAGTTGCTCCGCGGCATGTGGGATCTTCCCAGACCAGTAACCCATGTCCCCTGCACCGGCCGGCAGACTCTCAACCACTGCACCACCAGGGAAGCCTGCAGTCACGCTTTCCTTAAATATTCTTTCTGCTCCTTTATCCTTCTTCTCTTCTGCTTCTGGGACTCTCAGCATGTATGTTGGTATATCTGATGGTGTCCTAAGGATCTCTGAGGCTCTGTTCATTTTTCTTCAGTTTTCTTTCTGTTCCTCACACTGGATAATCTCAATTGATATGTCTTCAAATTTGCTGATTGCTTCTTCTGCTGCTCAAATCTACTGTTGAGTTCCTCAGTGCATTTTTTCACTGTGGGCACTGTACTTTCATCTCTAGAATTTTTATTTGCTTTTTAAAAAAAATAATTTCTATCTTTTACTGATATTTTCTATTTAGTGAGATATGATTGCCCTACTTTC
This sequence comes from Monodon monoceros, assembly GCF_005190385.1. Classification (NCBI taxonomy): domain Eukaryota; kingdom Metazoa; phylum Chordata; class Mammalia; order Artiodactyla; family Monodontidae; genus Monodon; species Monodon monoceros. The sequence continues at coordinate 10,390,590 of NW_021703785.1, forward strand.
CCTTAATTCTTCATATCGGATTTCCTTCAGTCCTTTCAACATTTTTTTTTTTTTTTTTGCGGTATGCGGGCCTCTCCCTGCTGTGGCCTCTCCCGTTGTGGAGCACAGGCTGCGGACACGCAGGCTCAGTGGCCATGGCTCACGGGCCTAGCTAGTCCATGACATGTGGGATCTTCCCGGACCGGGGCACGAACCCATGTCCCCTGCATCGGCAGGCGGACTCTCAACCACTGCGCCACCAGGGAAGCCCCTTTCAACATATTTTTAACAGGTTATTAAAGATCACTGTATAATAAGTACAACATTTGGGCCCCTCTCAGGCAGTTTCTATTGACTTTTATCCTGTGAATGGGCCATACTTGCATGTTTCTTTTTTTTTTTTTTTTTTGCGGTATGTGGGCCTCTCACTGCTGCAGCCTCTCCCGTCGCGGAGCACAGGCTCCAGAAGCGCAGGCTCAGCGGCCATGGCTCACGGGCCCAGCTGCTCCGCGGCACTTGGGATCCTCCCGGACCGGGGCATGAACCCACGTCCCCTGCATCGGCAGGCGGACTCTCAAACACTGCGCCACCAGGGAAGCCCTGCATGTTTCTTTACATGTCTTGTAATTTTTTTAATTGAAAATGGGTCATTTAGATAATGTGCCACACCTGCAAATTATATTCCTATCCCCTCACCAGGACAATCTGGACTTTTCCTCTAGCCATCTTCACAGTTGATAATTATCTCTTTAATGTCTACATATCTCACTCTATTTTAAGCTTCCTAAAGGGCAGAAACTGTTTTATTATTACTCTAAGCCCAAGCATCTTATCACAAGGAGTACTATTTGTTATCTTTGGAACAATTTAATAACTCTAATTCTAAAGGTAGAAAGTTATCATTATAAAACATATTCAGGAAATTACTCTAATGACAGAAAGTGACCTTTGTAAAGTAGATGATCAGGATATTGGTCATTTAAACCAATGTTATCTAGATTCAGGGCTGTTAGTTACATATGAACATTCAAGGTATGAAATTAGTCTGACACACTGTGAGAAAATAGAAATCCCAATGAGCACTAAATCATAAACAACTTTTTAAAAAAGTAAACTAAAAAAGTGGTTTAAAAGAAAAAAAAAAGGCAGCTTAATTCAGAGTTTATCCTACAGATTAATGTGAAAACTTCAGTGATTGTAATAATGGAATATAAGGATACTTAAATAGCTACTATGCTAACATTTTTTAAAAATAACAGTGTTTTCAAACAACATGGGTTACTAGTCTCTGCCTTTCCTTTTCTTACACATTTCTTTATATTTCTCAGAATATTCCAAATTTCATAAAATTTATTCACAGAACAAATTTTACTGAAACTATTATTTGGGATAAAGATGAAAAGGTAGCTCTATAAGTAGAAATTCAAATCTATTCAAATCAAAGAATCAAGATGTAAACACAATGCATTTTCAACGTTCATTAATATATAATACACACGCAGAAAAAAATTTTACTGAAAAATCATGTAATGTCTTCAAGAGATATATTTCTCCATTTGCACCAATTCCATTACTCTTGCATTTTTACCCAACTCAAAATCTCTCTAAACCACCTTTAAAGCTTTTTTTGAAACAAGGCTGAACATAAATACAAATATTCCTCCATTACCTATAGCAAATTGCCTTACACAGATCAGCTCACTTGGATTTTTAATAATAATTTTTGAATTATGTAAATTAATCATTTGACATTTTACTATGAATGCAGTGATAGTGTTGATTTCATTTCAATTCCAATATCAAGGATTTCATTATCCTATAAAACATATCCAGAGTTCAAAGTATTTAAGGGGGGTTAAACAAAATGCAAACATTTAATGCAATATTAAGCATGTGAAATAAAAACTTGATGGCCTAAAGAAAGCATGCTATGCTGTTACCCTGGTGACAGGTTAAAAAAGGGATTGTGAGCTGAATAGCTGTATGATATGAAATTAAAATGTTTCACATTGAACAATCCAAAATGAATTGGGAAAGGTTAGAGTAGAGGAGAGAGAAATCAATTCTCCAATGGCAATGGGTGAATGGGAAAGAAGTATGAATAGGATTTGCCAGTGGGGTGCAACAGCTGCCAAATATCCTGCAGCCAAAGAATTACAATAATACTGATGAAGTGTGCAAGAGCTTTTGGAATCATTGCAGGGAACAGAGTAATTCTCCTTCAATAATGAGGCTATTCAGTCTTCCATTCAGCTCTTATAGAATTTTTAAAAAAAAGGAAGAAAGAAAAGTATTTTAAAATGTAATATTTAGCAAAAAGTGTATAAATATGACATCCACTTAATCAATATTTTGCGCTTAGTCTCAGGTTTCTAAATCGTCCAAGACACAATCATATTAAGTAACTGAAAATACCACAACAGGTATATTAAAAAGTAAGGCTAGCGTAAAGGATGATGATTGAATTGACATTTTCTTCCCTCTTGGCGCTTTTATGGGACTTACTTGCTTAAATGAAAGTAGATATTTCCAGAAGCATATTATAGCTATGTATGTTCGTGAGCATACACCAAAAGTACTGTTGTTAATTATATACTTAGTTATCAGAACACCAATTTCATTGTCATAATGAAGTAGATAGATTATCTGAGAACATAAATGAAACAAGTACGATATAAAAGTTGTCATTTGTTGTCACAGATGGTATAAATGTGTTAATAATTTGATATGTCCTTTTAAATTCAGAAATACTTAAGTAAAAGAATCAATATGCACTGTCCACAGTACTTGCTCTTCCTTGGGAATTACTTTCACATGGCTATTTTTTTTTCTGTTTCTTTCCCCAGTTATATTTCATTGATTATGATCATATTTCAAAACCTTAAACTTTTATCATCTAACTGAAAACTTAATAATGGGTGAATGAATTATAAATCTAAAACCAGGAAACATTCTTTTTTAACAGCAGGGAAAAAAAACACACACACACACACAGATAATTGCATCTGTCAGGTAAAAATCAGTAAAAAATTGATTCTCCATTTTATCAGGAAGCCAGATGAGGAAAGAAAATACCATACAAATGTAGACACAATGACTGCAATTCAAGTGACTGTACTTTCCCATTATGCTACTGTGACTAAAAGAGTTCAACTGATGGCAGGCTACGTAGCCAGTCAGGATACTAGATAAGATATATGTTCTACTCAGTAGGAGCTCAAAGTGGTGGCTGTACACTGACTCCATACACCCAAAGTAATCCTCCACAAAAGTGAACGCTACATTTTTAAAAACCTTTCAGGGCTTCCCTGGTGGCGCAGTGGCTGGGCATCCGCCTGCCGATGCAGGGGACACGGGTTCGTGCCCCGGTCCGGGAGGACCCCACATTCCACGGAGCGGCTGGGCCCGTGAGCCATGGCCACTGAGGCTGCGCGTCCGGAGCCTGTACTCCGCAACGGGAGAGGCCACAACAGTGAGAGGCCCACGTACCGCGGGGAAAAAAAAAAAAAAACCTTTCAGACTGAAGGCTTTCATCAGTATTATCACAAGCCATAGTGAAGGTGTTCCATTTCCTAAGTTTTTAACTTCTGCTCAAGTATCAAGAGAGAAAATAGAGGGTTTAAGTAGAAACCAGAAAGTAAAAGGGTCAGCCTCATGCAATCCAATTAGGATCAGAGCTGAAAAAGATTTCAGGAGGACTCATCCAATCCAACACTGCCATTTCGCAGAGGAGGAAACTGAAGTCAAAAGTTGAAGCATTTTGCACAAAGACTTTACCACCTTGATACTTAGTAGTGGTGCTGGGACCAGAATCCTGACTCCTGACACTTTACTCAGTGCTGGTTCCACTGCACCACACCAAATACTGTGACATTTCAGTGCCAGATGAAGGAGCCAAAAGAACCAAAGATGATACAATTTTCCTAGCCTGAATGACTGAATAGAAGGACTGCCATAAATAAAAGAAGCTACACAGAATTCTGTGTACACATCTACAGTGTTGAATAGACGTGGGGTGCACCATCGCACTCTGCACTGCCAGGGACCACCAATATCACATAGCCTAATGCAGATTAATCCGCAGTTTATCAATCCTATATGAGCAAGATTTTCCATTCTATGTTAAATTTTTTAAAGTACTAATGTTGCAGTCCTGGAAAACCACTTATTCAAAAACCAATACAGAGAAATGTGGACAACATAATAGTATGTAAAAAGAAAAAAAAGAGACACTCTTTCAAAGAGAATGGTCCATTTTCTGTAAAATCTAAATAATACATTAACTATATGTACATAAATATAGAAACCCTAAGAGTTGCCAGTACTTGCAGTCTCCAATTTCTCTCTTCCCATGTTTTCTTGAACCCTCATCAATTCAACTTTAATGACCACGTCCCACTCAACATTCCTGAAAACTGCTTGTCAAGGTCTCCTATGACCCCCACATTGAGAAATTCAATGGTCAATAGTCATTCTCGTATGTGACATATTTCAGTTGAACACTCTTTTCTTCTCTTGGTTCTTTGAACTCCACCTCCGACTACTTTTCTATCTATCTCCTCTGCCGTTCCTTCTCAGTCTCCTTTGCTGGATCTGCCTGATCTTCCTGACTTGTGTATCTCAGGGCAGGCCCAGGACCTCTGCTCCCAACTGGTCTCCCAGCTTCCACTGTTACCCCTTTTGAGGCATGTACAGCAATGCAGGCACAATGATCTTGTTATTACATATGTCACATCAAGCTCTGTTTTGCTTAAGACCCTGCAAGGGCTCCCCATTCCTAGAAGACCACCTATCACAACTCCATCTCTACTACTCTACGGCTTCCTCCCTCCTCTCAAATTGCATTTGCCTCCTTGCCATTTCTCAAACAGGCCGACATACTTGACCTCAGGTGCTTTTTACATTAGCTGTCTCCTCTGATTAGAAGGTCCTTCCTCCAGATATTCACATGACTCACTCCTTTCCTCCTTCAGGTCTTTGCTCTAATGTGAATCTTCCCATCCTGCTAATCCAACCTGCCATCCACTTCCCTGCAATCCAAATTTAAAAACTACAACTAGGCCACCATCCACCCCAGGATGTTCTATATCCCTTCCCTGTTTTGTTTTTCACCAAAGTATTTATCATCATTTGATGTATTGCTACATCTGTTTTGTCTGTCTACCTTCTACTTAAATGTAAGCTCTATGGGGGCAGGATTTTTTTTTAATCATTTTGTTCCCTGCTTAATTCTCTAAATTTTCTAACTCAATTCTTATAATGATCAATAGGTAATTTTAAAAGACGTGATTACATTTAATATCTGTATCTGACTTCCTTATTCAGTAAGGAATGGAAGGCTACATCTTTAATGTAAGAAGAAAGATTTCAAACCAATAGCTAATGTACCCGTTGATGTTGAAACACTCAAGGCATTCGAGTTACTCAGGAATAAAACGAGTATACATCATTGCCACTACCTTCAAAATAGAATCTTTGTCATCAGAGATTTTAGAAAAAGATAATTAGGGAGGGACAACTAAAAGTTAATGAGCATCATGCTAAGTATTTAATATCTCATTTGACACTGACAAACACTCTTTCTTTAAGAACTGCTATTATCTCCACATTACAGGTGAGGAAACTAAGTCCAAGAGAGGCAAAATAATTTATCCTAAAATAGTAGCTAGGGATCAGCAAAACCAGGGAGAAATCCAAGTCTCTGGAACAAAAGCCTGTGCCCTTAAACATGAAACTATACTGGTAGTTCTAGCCAGTAGAACACAACAAGAAAAATAAATACTGGGCTGACCAAAAAGTTCGCTCAGGTTTTTCCATAAGCTCTTATGGAAAAACCCGAACAAACTTTTTCGCCAACCCAATATTACATCCCATACAAAGGAAGGCAGGGAGTTATTATTAGAAAATGTAGTGGTCACTTTAGTTGATTCCTCAACATGTATTTCACACCAGAAAATTAGTCCGAGACAAACACGACAATCCAATTCCCTTTGCAGTGACTGGTTTAGGAATGGGATGAGTTCTTTCTGGTCAATGAGAACTGAGAAGTAGCTGGTTGGGTAACACTTGGGAGATATTTCCTCACTTCTTAGGGACAGACACAATATGGATTTGACTCCTAAAACGTCTACAGCTATCCTGCTATCACAGCCTTCTGACAAAGCACAGAAGAAAGCAAGGCTAAGGAACTACAGAGAAGCGACATTAGAGGCACTTCCTGAGCCTTGTCCTTTCCGTTCTCTGAGCCTCCTGTTCAACAAAGATGTGTCAGTTTGAATAAGGGTTTCTGTTACTTGTACCCAAAAGCATCCCAAGTGACTGAGGAGGTTTTATGATTGCCCTTTTTGAAATCAAGTAAAAAGTTATCACAATGGTAGAGGTGGACCTGAACCAGAGTAAAGTAAGAGGAGGGTCAAAGATCAGAAAGGTGAATCCTGACCAGTGAACAACATTTGGATCTAAGGAAAACAGGCATTTTGACCAAAACTAAATGAAAGATTACTGAAAGAAACTAAATTTTTTTCTTTACTAGATTTTCCTCCAATCATTAGCAGTTAGTGAAACAATTTATTATACCAAACCACAATGCCAACAAAATAATTTTAGCTTCAAATAACATGAAGCAATTGTTTAACACAACTTTTAATGATTCATTTCTGTCAATAAAAGTGTTTAGGAAAAGAATGATTACAAAGGAAAATAACTCCGTGCTAAGACAGTATGTATTTATGTAAAAACTTAATTCACTTCATTTACAGTCAAAGAAAAATTGTTATTGTTTCTGACATTAACTGTTCTCTTTTTCTAAAATACACTATCTTTTTACTATCCAAATACTATGGGTACATATTATTAAAGTTTTTTCCAAGTCATAAATGATGAAAGCATAAAACCCATGGAGAAATTGGGAAAATAAGACCAGCAGCCAAAGCAAGCAGCACAAAGGAAGTGCTGCCGGCTCCTGGGTTTGGAGGCAGAAGAGTACGTGAGCACACCCATGACACAGCAACATACAGCCACACCCGGAGGCCGACTTTGGACTCCATTTCCCAGGCAACAGTGAAAACACGACTGTGAAGCCAAAATGTGAAGAGCCAACCACTTTACACCAGCTCTGGTGTCCGGGACCTCTTCAGCAAATAAGCAGAAATAGCTTCGGTTCACTTTTGCCTAAACAAGATTACACTTTGTCCAAAAAGACCAGTATATTTTGTTAAACGTTATAGGTCTCTGGTGGTAGCAACTTTACGGTAAACTGGCCTACCAGATAAACGATAACTTCAATAGAAAATAAATGTACCAAAAATAAAATAATTGTTTGTTATATAGGTAATACGTGCACAATTAACTACATAACTGAACTTTTCGCCCACATATTTTATGAATCTAACTTCTTTCCAAGTTCTAAAGGGTAATGAATTCAACAGTAATATAAGAGGAGGAGGATTCTAGGAAGATGACAGAATAGGAAGCACCAAGAATCTCTCTCCCCACCTAGACAACAGTCACACTGGCAGAATCTGTCTGATATAACTCTTGTGGAACCTTCAGAAGAAGGCTTGGGGGTAACTGTGTTAACTTGTGGTCAACTTCAGCTTTAGCATAGCAGCAGCTCCCCATCCCCCACTCCCAGCCTCCTGGGTGCAACTGTGGGTGTGTTCACTGGAGCAGCCTGCACACAGCTTGTGGAAGCCAGGGTGGGCAGAACAGAACCCTGTCCTCCAAATACTAAGGATCTGTGCTCCGACTGCTAACTGCTGCTTTTGATCACAGAGATGCAGACAGAAAGGCCGGCAGCCAGCTACTGCACCTCCCTCATTGTCGCAAGCACCTCCCCCTCTGACTGGAGTGATTTCCAGGAGATTTAAGGGTCTAGTGCTTCCCTAACCACGCCCCCCACCTTCATTTCCCCCGCCCCCTTTCAGGAGCTAGGCCTTAAAGGCTAAGACATCCAAAAATAACTGCATATACAAGGAAAATTGGAAAGTGACTGCACATGCCCAGGGAAAGTCTAGGAAAAGACCAGAGAACACCTTAAGTTTACACCTCAGGCTGATCATTGGCACAGAGGCAGCCTACGATAATCAGAAAAACAAAAATGATAAACAAAGACAATAACATAAACCACTAAACCCTGAGGAAGGAGGAGAATCTGATTTCCAAAGTTACCACATCATTGGATTGAAATGTCCAGTGTTCAACCAAAAAATCGGAAATCATACAAATAAACAAGAAAGTATGGCCTACTCAAAGGAAAAAAAAAAAAAAATCAACAGAACATATCCCTGAAAAAGACCTAATGGCAGATATATCAGACAAAGACTTTAAAACAACTACCTTAAAGATGCTAAAAGAACTAAAGGAAGATGTGGAGAAAGTCAAGAAAAAAATGTGTAAACAAAATAAAAATATCAATAAAAAGACAGAAAACCTAAAAAGAAATGAAATTCTGGAGCTGAAAAGCACAATAATTGAAATGAAAAACTCACTAGAGTAATTCAAAGGCAGATCTGACCAGACAGAAGGAAAAAATCAGTCAACATGAAGACAGGACAACAGAATTATCAAGTCTGAAGAACAGAAAGAAAAAAGATCAAAGTAAAGTGAACAGAGCCTAAGGGTCCTGTGGGGATACCATCAAGTAGACCAACGTATACATCGTGAAAGTCCCAGAAGGAGAAAGAGAAAGAGGCAAAGAGGATATCTGAAGAAATAACAACCAAAAACTTCCCAAATTTGATGATAGACATGAACATAAACATTCAAAAAGCTCAACAAACTCCAGATAAGGTGAACTCAAAGACCCACACCAAGACACATAGTCAAACCTTCAAAAGCTGAAGACAGAATCTTGAAAGAGAGGAACGAATTTTCAAGTACAAATAAGATTATCAGCAGATTTCTCATCAGAAACTCTGCAGGCCAGAGGCAGTGGGCTGATATATTCAAAGTGCTAAAAGAAAAAAACCCATCAACCAAGAATCCTAAATCCAGCAAAAACGTCCTTCAAAAGTGAGGCAGAAGTTAACACCTTCCCAGATAAACAAAAGCTGAAGGAGTCTGTGACAACTAGACCTGCCCTACAAAAACTGCTAAAGGAAGTCCAGCAGGGTGGAACGAAAGGACACTAGACAGTACTAAGAAACCACATGAAGAAATAAGTATCTCAGTAAAGACAAATACATGGACAATCATAAAAGCTAGTATTATTGTAACAATAGCTTGTAACTCCACTTTTTGTTCTCTATATGATTTAAGGGTCTAATGCGTTTTCAAAATTATTAAAGTGAAAGCTAGTGTCATCTTAACTTTGTTTTGTTTTCTACATAATTTAAGAGACTAATGCATTTAAAATAATTATTGGTTTATAGTTTTGGACATAGACTGTATAAAGGTGTAATTCTGTAATGTCAACACCTGCACCCAGGCAATCGCTGATCTTTTTTCTGTCTTTTATACTTCCATCCTTCCTAGAAATTACAAATAAATAAAACTACATTATATAGTTTTCTCTAACTGGTTTCTTCCTCTTAGCATGATTTTCTTTTTAGGTTTATGCATGTAGATGCACGTATCAGTACTGCATTTCTTTTTATTGCTAAACAGTATTCCGTTGTATGGATATACCACATTTATTTTTCTACTCACCATTTGATGTACATTATTCTCCCAGGTGTGTGGTGGTGTACCACTGTGATTTTAGTTTGTATTTTTCTAATGATTAATGATGTTAAACATCTTTTCATGGACTTATTTGCCATTCATATAACTTCTTTGTAAAAGAGTCTACGCCAAATCTTCTATTTTTTTTTAATTCGGTTGTTTGGCTCATTTTTTAATTCTAAGAATTATTTATACATTATAGATTCAAGTCCTTTATTGGACATGTATCTCTGAATACGTTCTGCCATTTGTTATACTGTTTTATAATATTCTTGATGGTGTTTTTAAGAGCAGTTATTTTGCATATATTTTAAATTCACTATAATAGAAATTTTAAATGTGTTTTCAAAGAGTAGTGAATAAAGAGAAGAAATAGTCACAACATAATATGAAATTTTAAAAAGTAAAATTCAAACGACATTTCCAGTATGACTCTAATTATGTAGGGTATATACTACAAGTATGGATATGTATAAACATACACACATATACACTTGGAATGGAATATATTAAAATATTAAAAGTGGTTATTGTGGGATTACAGGAAATTTTTATTCTTTTATTTATTTTTTCTTCTTTTATTTTTTAAAACTTCTTCAAATTCTTACCAATGTTAAGTCAGCACTCTCTGAAAATAACTAGAATACACTGCTTAAAGATCAAACCAGTTCATCATTAGCTATACTCAGGACTTCTGAAATAGTCAAGATCCAAGTAACACCTGAAGGTAAAGGAATAAAGATATGAATATTGTATTTACCAAAAAAATAATAAAAATATTATTCATACAAGGTATGATTCTGGCTTTAAAGCAAAAGCTTAGATCTCTCCTACACACACATCACTCCAAAACAGCACAGTCCAACAAAGCTTGACAGAAATACTACAGCAATGATGGAAAGGTTCTTTCTGTTACCTGATACAGTAGCCACTGACCATGGTACAGTAGTGGCTGTGGACCACGCCAAGTGTGGGTAGTGACTATACTGACACTGACATTGAAATGTGACTGAGAAACTGAGTTTTTAATTTAATTTTAATTCAAATAGGCACACATGGCTAGTGGCTTCCACACTGGGGAGCACGACTTTAGGGGGAAAACAAACAAACCAACCAGATTCCTGGCTCTACTGACCATTTTCCTCCTCCTTCCATTCATTCAGTAATTTACAGAAATTCAATATCCTCTCATCTCTCCCTAGACAGTCACCAAATTAACTTCAAAAAAAGATCATACATTAAGCTTTTTGTACTTTCCCTTGAGGATAAGAACAAATGAAAAGTACTGGTTACTTGGGATTCGTCCCAAGTTCACAAGAATGGTTCAACATATGCAAATCAATCAATGTGATACACCACATAAAATAAAGACAAAAAACACGTAATCATCTCAATAGATACAGAAAAAGCATTGGACAAAATTCAACATCCATTCATGATAAAAACTTACCAAAATGGGTATAGATGGAACATATCTCAACATAATAAAAGCTATTTATGACAAACCCACAGCCAATATACTACTCAATGGTGAAAAGCTTACGGCCTTCCCACTAAAATCTGGAATAAGACAAGGATGCCCACTCTCGCCTCTTCTATTCAACATAGAATCTGAAGTCCTAGCCACAGCAATCAGACAAGAAAAAGAAATAGAACGTATCCAAATTGGAAGGAAAGAGGTAAAACTGTCATTATATGCAGATGACATGATACTATTATATATATAGAAAACCCTAAAGACGCCACACAAAAACTACTAGAACTGATAAACGAATCCAGCAAGGAAGCAGGATACAAGATTAACATACAGAAATTGGTTGCATTTCTTTACACTAACAGTGAAATATCAGAAAGGGAATGTAAAAACAACAGTATCTTTTAAAAATCACACTCCCCAAAATAAAATGCTTAGGAATAAACCTGACCAAGAGGTGAAAGACTTATACATTGAGAACTATAGAACAATAATAAAGTAAACTGAAGATGAATCAAAGAAATGGAAAGATATCCCAGGACCCTGAATTGGAAGAATATCGTTAAAATGGCCATACTACCCAAAGCAATCTACAGATTTAATGGGATCCCTATCAAATTACTCATGATATTTTTCACAGAACTAGAACAAATAATCCTAAAATTTATATGGAACCATAAAAGACCCAGAGAATTGCCAAAGCAATCCTGAAGAAAAAGAACAAAGCAGGAGGCATAACCCTCCCAGACTTCAGACACCACAACAAAAGCTACAGTAATCAAAATGGTGTGGTACTGGCACAAAAACAGACACATGGATCAATAGAACAGAATAGAGAGCCCAGAAATAAACCCACACACCTACAGCCAATTAATCTTTGACAAAGAAGGCAAGAATATACAATGGAAAAAAGAAGATCCTTCAGCCAGTGGTGTCGGGAAAGTTGGACAGCCTGATGTCAATCAATGAAGTTAGAACACACCCTCACACCATACACAAAAATAAACTCAAAATGGCTTAAGGACTTAAACATAAGACATGACACCACAAAACTCCTAGAAGAGATCACAGGCCAAACATTCTCTGACATAAATCATAGCAATGTTTCCTTAGGTCAGTCTCCTAAGGCAATAGAAATAAAAAATGGGACCTAATCAAACTTACAAGCTTTTGCACAGCAAGGGAAACCATAAACAAAACGAAAAGACAACCTACAGAATGGGAGATGTTTGCAAACTATGCGACCGACAAGGGCTTAATTTCCAAAATATACAAACAGCTCATACAGCTCAACAACAACAACAAAGACAGTCCAATCAAAAAATGAGCAGAAGACCTAAATAGACATTTCTCCAAAGAAGAAACACAGACGGCCAATAAGCACAGAAAAAGATGTTCAATGTCACTAATTATTAGAGAAATGCAAATCAAAACTACAATGAGGTACCACCTCACACCAGTCAGAATGGCCATCATTAAAAAGTCTACAAATAACAAATAATGGAGAGGGTGTGGAGAAAAGGGAACCCTCCTACACTGTTGGTGGGAATGTAAGTTGGTGCAGCGGTTATGGAAAACAGTATGAAGGTTCCACAGAAAACTAACAACAGAATTACCATATGATCCAGCAATCTCACTCCTGGGCATATATCCAGACAAAACTCTTATTCAAAAAGATATATGCTCCCTCCCCTATATTCATAGCAGCACTATTCACAATAGCCGAGACATGGAAACAAGCTAAATGTCCATTGACAGATGAATGGATAGATGCAGATTTGCAGCAACTTGGATGCAACTAGAGATTATCATACTAAGTGAAGTAAATCAGAAAAAGAAAAATACCATATGATATCACTTATATGTGGAATTTAAAATATGACACAAATGAACCTACTTATGAAACAGAAGCAGACTCATAAACATAAAGAACAGACCTGGTTGCCAAGGGGGAGGGGGCTGGAGAGGGATGGAGTGGAAGGTTGGGGTGAGCAGGCGTAAGTTTTAATATACAGGATGGATAAACAACAAGGTCCTACTCTATAACACAGGGAACTGTATTCAATATCCTATGATGGAGAAGAACATTTAAAAAAAGAATGTATATATATGTATAACTAAATCACTTTGCGGTACCGCAGAAATTATCACAACATTGTACATCAACTGTACTCCAATAAAAATTTTTAAAAAGAGAAGTTCCGGTTACTCAGATTTTCTGAGTAAAACTACATTAGCCACGAATATATAGCCTGAGACCAATTTAGTTTTCCTTCTACCTAATTCTTCGGGAGTAACCTGAGTTTCTGATCTGTGCTCTTCAGAGCTGCTCAGTCACCTGCCATCTTTTTTCTAATCTTTATTCTTCCTCTTGAGGAAAAGTAAAAAGAAAGGAAAAGGACTTGACGTAACACAATTTTATCAACTGCCTCTCTAGCAAGTAATGGACTATACTTGCTAAGTAGGATTACTCTAGCAAGTGCACAGACATTCATAATAAATAATTCTGTCACTCAGAAGCATGAATGTCACAATGATTTTTCTTACTTGCCTGGGTATAAAGCATGTTTTCCCTTTTGCTTAGGTTATTAGGAAGCTAAAAGGTACACTTAGGGCTCACACATAGCTAACTCAATCTGTTGTTAATTCTTTCTTATAGCTTATAAACAAGTTTCTTATATACATATTTTTAACTGTTCAGGTTATTTCCTAAAGTTTAGTACTATAACACTTCTCGAAACATTTTTCCAGTAAGAAAACAAAAGTAATAAATACAAATTACTTGAACAGATTTCCTATAAGGTTTCAGAGTACTTTCTCCAATAATGTCCAAATTTTTCTGCTCATTTATTCTGTTTTAAATGATCTCACATACCTTGAATTTTCATCTTCTTGAAAATGATGTGCTCTTAATTGGGATGCCACAAACAAGGATGAAGCTATTGCCAATAACTGGTTTCTCTCATTCTCTGTTAACTGGTGTCCTGAGGGAAATCAATCAATCAGTCAATCAATCACACACATAATGCTAACATCTATATTACAGAGTTATTAGTCATTCAAACAAGTATTTTATCAAGCATCTCTTATGGAGCTAGTGTTGTACCAGACACTGGGCTGTGCCAGAGGGAAAGGAGGGAGCAAGATGGTTCAAATACCCCTGCTCACTGGAAGTTTATAGTCCAATTTGGGAAAGAAGATATTAAACAGATGCACAGAACAAAACAATTGCAAATAAGAAAACTACTCCCAGAGATCTCTGGGAAAAACTTAGGGCTCCTCATATCTGCTTCTCCTTATCACTCCCCACCCCAAATTTTACTTCTAAGGAGAGAGAGGATAAAATGAGGAAAAGGAGTGTTGCCGGTCAAGGACAGTGGTTGGGCCATGTTTTCTAATGTGAAGGACTAAAAGAAAATAATAAATACATGATCCTCTTGCCTCTATACTTACAGTCAGGGTTTGAATCCCAGTCAATCAACCAAACAACCAATCGATTTCTCTCTCCCTCTTTAATTCACTCTTCTTACCATAATACAGCTGGACCTGGGGGCAGTGGTCTAGCCTGACAAACCCAGGGAAGACTCCCTGGTCTGGCTGAGTGTGGTGCAGCGGGGAAATCTGCTCTATGTGCATAATAATTCCTCAAGAAGTGTGTGAATCAAGGCAGAACTGGATACTCCAGGGTGTGCCAGCTAACACATCCCCTTGAGTGCTCTGTAATCTCACCACAACTTCTAACACTATTTATTTACTACCATGCTATATACAGATAATAGAGTTTATTAGATGGTACAGTATAGGCAATTTGAGTGCTGGATCATCAGCACTAAGATGTTACTTGTACAATTCAAAAAAGAAAAAACTATCAGGTAGTTATTTAAGTTTATCGGAAAGAAATGAAGTAATTTCAACACTATGTCTTAAAAAATTATTCAAAACAGAAATAAGACTAAAAATATTCACAACTAGAATATAAAGACTTTCCAGATCGGCAGCACATTTTTCTACGGAGAGGTGTTCCATGAAAATGAAAGGTGCAGTGTTTCATGACACTAAAGGATTAGGAAAGCCCCAATGACCCAGGGTTAGGAAAGCCCCAGTGACCCATTCTTCGAGACAAACCTAGGAGCACCATAAAATATAACACCAATGTGGGACGTCTCGTTGGTCTGGGAATTCAGTAACAGAACCCTCAGTGGCCTAATAAACCACATTCCCACAGGCTTTGAAAAGTTCCTAATCATCCCCAACACTGAAGCAGTGATGGAAACATTCCATATGCTTCCATAATAAACTATCCTACATGAGGATTACAGAAATTTGGTCTCGGTCTTCTCAAAAACATACCATCTACACAAGAGCTGTTCTCAAAGTATGGCCTGGGGATTACTGGGAGTCCCCAAGAGCCCCTTGTGAACCTAACTGGAATTATATAATTCTTCAGTAATTTCCTCAAAAAGTATTTTCTTCAGTAATTTCCCTTTTCGAGGAAATCTCTTTTCACATTGACACATGAGGGATATCTTAGTTGGGTATAGTACTCTTGGAACAAGTTCTTTCCTATGGAACAGATACTCAGTTTAAGGTTTTCTAATCTCCAGTTTATAGAGTCTGAAGATGATTTCATTCTACATTCTTTGCATATAACTTTTTTCTTTCTAGAAGCTGTAAGAAGTTTTTTGTTCTTGATAAGCCTAGAATAGTTACTCTTTTTCATTAATCCTGTCTGAAACTCAGTGAGTCTTTCCAACAACATCTCAAGTCTTTCTTAAGAACAGTGAAAAAAAAAATCTCCCTTATTATTTCTTTTAAAATTAACCTTTCCTTGTCGATTTTATTTCATGAAACCCTTACTATTTACACGTACAATCTCTTGGCACTTCTCTCTACATCTCTCATCATTTCGCACATTTCATTCTCTCTACCTTTCTGCTACATATTTTGAGATACTTCTTCCATGTATTTTTTTGGGTCACTGTAATTTTGTTCTTAGCAGTCCTTTCACTTTGCTGAAATGTTTCATTTCTAAAACTCACAGTTTTTTGTACTCCTGTAATACCTTTAAGTGTTCTCACAATTCTTCAGTCAGCACAGTCATCTCCCTCCCATACCTGCAGGTCTAAAACTGAATACTTGCTGTCTTCAGGGATTCTTCTAGGTCTCCCTCCCTAGATAGGTAATCTTCTTCCTTTGTATGCAAATGACTCTGCTTGCTCCCAATAGTCAGGTCAAAGTATAGGCGGGGGTTTGCTGGTAAATGTTTAATAACCAACTGGGATGTGAAGGAAGAAGTGCGGTAGTGTGCAGCATTTGCCAATTTCCTTACTGTAAGTACTTTCTCCAAGGCTGATTTCAAACCACCAACGTCACATCAAAAATGGATTAGGAAGAGATACACACAGTGGCTCTCCTGAGGCAGTATGACAGCCCCTGCACCTACGGAAGAGAGTCCTTGGAGAGGTGTTTCAATAGTCTACACCACCTCGTCCTTGAAGCCATCCTTGATTCCCCAAATTGCAACTAGTTTCTTTTTTCTCCGCTTCAAGACACTTTGCTTGTATTTTCACTTTAGCACTTCTTTTATTCTGTCCTGTAGTGTAGTTAGTTCTTTACCTGTTTATTTCCCTAATGATAAAACCACTTTAAGGACAGGGAAAATATATTATTTCTCTTTGATTTTCTTCTAGAGTCTACACCAATTATTTGTTGAATGATTTTAAAGACTGAATTTTTAAAGCCAACACTTCAGTCACATATTTACCACTTTTAAAGGTACAGAAATACTTGACTAAATTCAAAGGGAAAAAATAAAGAGAAGTGTAATTAATAGTAGACTTCTTGTGCTAAATCAAAGTTGTCTAAACATTCCACAACGAAGAGAAAGATAATTCTAATGATTTCTTTTGATGGGGCTGGTGGTTCAAGTGTAGCAAGGCAGCAAAGAAATAAGTCCAAAATGTCCATTCTAGGCTATCTGAAATTATACTTCTTAAAATATCTTCTTCTTCAATTTTCCCTTTATTTCAAAATCAAAATATCTACTTCTCCATTTTCCATTTATTTTTCAGAATCAAAGGAAAATACCTTTTCAACATCAGCATCTAATAAGTTGACGCGAAGAACAAATTCTTGTGTATTCTATTTTTAAAGTTTAGACACAATCATTTCAAGGTTCAGTCTAAGAGACTTTAGTAACACTGCCCTAGTCTACAAATAAACTTGGGATAATATACATATATAATAAAAAAATTTAATGCAGTCATAAAAACAGGCACTTGCCTATGAATAGTGTCTAGGATAGCTGGACAGATGGGAAGCAGATGGGTAATCCCAAAGGGGCAAAATGACTCAGCCTCAAACATATGGATAAGATCCTGGATTAACTTCAGTTGCCACTTCCTGCTGTCTCTTTCAGGCACATATATCAAACAATCAAAGATGATACAGTTTAATATATCTAAGACATGCTCTGGGGAAAAATCGGGAAGGAGAAATACAGTAATCTGAAGAAGAAGAACAAGAGGTAGTAGCCATTCAGAGAAGAAAGAACTGACATGAAAATAATATGAAGGAATAAAATAAGCAGTAGACATTAAGAATGGCAAATATAGGTGTGTACTTTTAAATTGTCATATCGTACATATTGTACAGACAATATGACACATACAGCATACTCTGAAAACTTCTGTGGTTTATGAATTTGAATCCTAGCACAACTGAATGAGTACTGAAACAGAAGTTGAAACCACTAAGTTAAACACTAAGTTTAATTTCTGGCTTTATTATATTACTGGTCACTTAGCCTTATCAGTCTTTCTGGGCTTTGGTTTCCTCACATGTAAAATGAAGGGTGAGACTAAAAATTGCTAAAGGCCTTCTAACAACTTATAACAATTAAAAAATTGTTATGCATAAGAAACAGAATTATGGTGTCTGTGCTGGTAACTGCCTGCCAAAAAAAGAAATGTAATATTTAAGTTTATTACAGCAAACTGCAATATTCAGTTTTAAGAAAATTTCTGAGTTCTCTTCAGAATTTGGAACATTTTCAATTGCTGCTAAATGTATAGCACATACTACCCAACTCCAATTAGAAATTTTAAATGCTCCATTTTCTTTTCCATGGTAATGGGATATAATACCAAATATGCATAAACACATGTATAAATGTGTGTATGTATATATAAATACCCATGCACACATACAATATGTGTGTTCTAAAGGTTCCCTTAAGTTTTTTGTTTTGTTTTGCGGTACGCGGGCCTCTCACTGTTGTGGCCTCTCCCGTTGCAGAGCAAGGCTCCGGACGCGCAGGCTCAGCGGCCATGGCTCACGGGCCCAGCCGCTCCGCGGCATGTGGAATCTTCCCAGACCGGGGCACAAACCCGTGTCCCCTGCATCGGCAGGCGGACTCTCAACCACTGCGCCACCAGGGAAGCCCTCCCTTAAGTTTTGACCTGTTCTCTCCTTCTGCCTACTGTTTCACGTAAGCCAGGCAAACACAAAAGCACATGGAAATCTGAGTCCATTTCACAACCGACAATAACTTTTAATTAAAACTTTGGAAAGGACAAGAAGCCAAAATGTTAGGATCAAAATAAAACCAATTTGTAATCTGGACACGTGTACAGTTAAGTAAAAATAGTCAAGGTAATACCTTCTCACCCATACTATGAACAAGGTTCTTTTCCCTTACTGAAAACCATTGAATTGTACACTTTTAAATGTATGGTATGTGAATCATATCTCAGTAAAGCCATGATAAAAATAAAAAGAATCATCTAAATCAAAAAAAATAAAAAAGATTCTTTTCCTTAATTCAACAAATATTTATTTAATGTGTTTTAGTTGCTAGTGAAACAATAAAAAGCAATAACATTAAGTGGTTCCTGGCTTCATGCAACCAACAGATATTAATGAAATAATCACACAAGAACAAAAGTGCAATCATGTTAAGGTTGTCATTTATATTTTAAAAAATTCAAAAATTCAGGAAAAAGAACCTGATGATTCATTAGTCTCTGTTTTAAGTTCCGAAATAAAACACATTCTTTATTTTTCTTGGTACTAATGATAAAGCCCTGTAACACTAAAGTTGTGAAAGAACAATCAAATCAGTAATCTCGTTATTCTTATGAAAACTCTGTATTATAAATTCTGATGTAATAAGTTGCTTTGTAAATGTATTCAGTGAAGCTGACCTGAATCTATATACAGCTCCTAAAATGAAGGAGTCATTTTATGTACTAAAACACTTTAAATGGATATAAAGAACACTTAAAATTTGTGAGAGGAGACCTAATCTTCATATGTCCCCAAGCTCATTAGAACTATATGTAGAGGGCTTCCCTGGTGGTGCAGTGGTTGAGAGTCTGCCTGACGATGCAGGGGACACAGGTTCGTGTCCTGGTCCGGGAAGATCCCGCATGCCGCGGAGCAGCTGGGCCCGTGAGCCATGGCCGCTGAGCCTGCGCGTAACATTTCTGGTAAGTCTCACGTTAGGTCCTGTCAGTGTCTTAACACCATGTTAACCACATTTTCAATGTGCACTCAAGGGTTTTCTCTGTCTCTCACTTAATGAGCAATTTTTCTACTACCTGGAAACACTCACTGATAACTTTGCAGTGCTAAGTTTCACAGTCCACTCATTACTTTATTCAAAACTCATTTTTCAGAATAAAGCCATCATCTTCTTAGACATCTCCATTTTCATTAATAGGAATAGCACCTAGTAGTCTGAAATTTTCCATGCTAATTTTCATAAAGATACACTTTTAATATTAAAGAGTTCCTGTATACACTCCTATAAGCAAGGAATACAAACATGTATTGACTTTCAGAAACACAACATGCCACATACTAGTTGAATTTCTCACTCAACAAAATTACAGATTATTATACATTCATGAGTCACTCATGAATACTCAAAATCATGAATGTCTATAGTCTAGGATACTCTAAGTATATCAATAAATCAAGTACAATATAGGCCCAAGGCCCTAATTTCAGAATAAAGTATACACTGCAATAAACTATAAAAAATAACTTTAATACACTAAAATACTTCAATATATACAAACCTTTAAAGCCATCAGGATACACATCAGAAAGAAATTTAGTGTTGATGTCTCCTTTTACAAAGCGTGAGTTGATTATCACCTCTCGAAGTAATGCAATATTATGTGTAACACCTAAAAATAAAATGATAACAGGCTGAATTAAAAACAATGAGTCTGTTAAAAATCTAATTCCTATTATCTGGAGAAATTTATCATCAGTGTCCTATGGCCTAGCAAAAAACCATGCAAGATTACTCACCTCCTTGATTTCAACTGACAACAAAAAATGTCTGAACTTGAGGCAGCAATAAAACTCTGAATGCAAATTTAAGAAATTCAGTGGGAAAATCAATGTATTTTCAATAAATGTTAGAACTACTAGATACACATTTGGGAAAAACAGAAAGTGAACCTCAACCCTAATTCACAGCATACATAAAAATTGACTCAAATTGGGTCACAAAACTAAAACTATAAGACTTATAGAAGGAAATCAGGAGAAAAATCTGTTACCCTGAGGTAGGGAACAGATTCTTAGATAGTACACAAAACCCATGAACCATAAAAAGAATATCAACAAATTATACTCCATCAAAATTTAAAAGTCTGCTCTTCAAAGGATGTAATTAAGAAAATGAAATGGCAAGCCACAGAGAAAATATTCACAACACATATCTCAAATAAAGAACTTGTATCTGGTATATATAAAGAATGCTAACAATATAAAAATAAGATGACAAGCAAACCAGGTGAGAAAAGATAGGCAAAAGATCTAAGGAGACATTTCACAAAATATATACAAATGGCCAGTAAGCACAGGAAAAGACATTCAACATCACCGTCAAAGAGATACAATGGGATATACCCAAACACCAACTTAAGTGGTTAAAGGTTAAAAGACAGATAATACTAAGTGTCGGCGAGAATGTGGAACAAGTGGAACTGTCACCACCTGTGTGGGTGACAGGGAATAAATTGGTAGATTTTACAGTTTACTTCCTCTTTGGACTGTCTGGCAGTTTCTTTAAAAGTTAAACATACACTCACCATACGATTCAGACAATTCACTCCTAAGTATTTACCCATGTTAAAATAAAAGCACATGCCTATACAAACACACACAGAGGTTAGCAGCTTTATTTGCAAAGTCAAAAACTGGAAACAATCTAAATGTCCATCAACAGTGAATGGATTAACAAAATGTGGTTTGTCCATATAATGGAAATCTACTCAGCAATAAAAGGAAGTGAGTCCCCCAATACACATAACAAGGATGAATCTCAAAATATTATACTGAATTAAAGAAGCAAGACCAAAAACAATGCATACTGAATGCAACCTACAGAAAGTGGATCATGTGGCTGCATTAGGACAGGGTCGGAGAGAGGGTGGACAGGCAAAGGCCATGAGGAAACTTTGGGAGATGACAAAAATGTTCAGTATTTTGATTGTGGTGATGGTTTCACAGGTGTATACATGCATATGTCAAAGCTCATCAAATTGAATACTTTAAATATGAGTTTATTATATGTCAAGTGTACTTCAAAATAAGTAGAAAAGGAGAAGGGGGGCTGGGGCAGGGGGCGGGGGGCAGGGGCGGTGGGACAGGAGGGGAGGAGGGAAAGGGAGAGGACAAAGAGGACGAGAAGAAGAAAAAAGCCTGTGATCAAGTAGGAAAAACTGAGCCTAGTACACAATGACTATTCCAAAGTAAAGTTTAAATAGGTAACTACCACAAGAGGGATATGAATGGTATGAGGAGGATTCTGTGATATAGAAAGACTTTATGAAGGGAGTAGATTACAAAGATATTAAATAGGAGTAAAAGGTAAAGCAAAGAGGCATCTCAAAACCAGGGAAAGCAGGAATTAGAGTAGGTGTCCACTAGAAGGGTGACTGGAGCATAAGAGAGCTGAAGCTGAAGTAAACAGAGAGGTTGGCTAATTCCTTCCAATTCTTTAACCCACTCTTGCATAGTTCTAATTTGTACCACTATACTTCGTAACAAACCTAGAAAGCCTGATTCTGTTCTTGCTTGTTCTTGATCTGATTCAAGTCTTATAGAATCCTCACTTATACAAGAATAATTACAAAGTAAGCAAAGAATCACTCAGGTTCAAGTACCTGATCTACCTCTCACCTTGAGTAAGCTATTTAAACTCTCGAAGTTTTAGTTTCCTCATTTGTGAAATGGTGATTTATTATCACCAGTCTAGTTAGTATAATTTGTCATGAGGTACAAATGAAATAATGTTTAACACAATGCCAGGCACTCAAAAAGGTAAATTATTATTGTGCTCATTATTATCCTTTTATATGAGAGTAAATATAGAACAGAAGACAACATGTAATAAACAAACATCAGACAGAAGCTGTACAGCATCCTAAGCCTCAGCACTGACCTACCTACCTACCTTCTAGTTAACACTCTGTAAGAATGCAGCTCCACAAATTTAAGCTTACCACTATTTCCATCTGGAGGGTGTATCCATCCTATAAGGCAAGGAAGGATCAGCGAACTATGGCT
Source organism: Monodon monoceros (assembly GCF_005190385.1). Classification (NCBI taxonomy): domain Eukaryota; kingdom Metazoa; phylum Chordata; class Mammalia; order Artiodactyla; family Monodontidae; genus Monodon; species Monodon monoceros. Next base: position 10,413,295 of record NW_021703785.1, read on the forward strand.
TGCAGGTCAAATCGTAAATAAGGTTTTATTGAAACCCAGCAGTGTTTATATACGGTTGTCTTCATGCTAAACAGTAGAGCCCAGTAGTTGCAACAGAGACCATGTGACCCACAAAGTCTAAGATATTTATTCTCTGGCCCTTTACCAAAAGTCTGCCACATCTGCTGCGAAGTTTTAACAATGCTGATGTTCTGAGCAGATTAATCTCTCTCTCTCTCTCTGTCAACATTTTCTCCACACCTACTACTCATGCAGGAGTTAGATATCACAGGAAGGAACACGAAAGCAAACAGTATGGTATACATGCTTTGGGGGAACTTTCAGTAACCAGTTATAGAATAAGAATATTACAAGGCAAAAGGAGACAAAAATAAGAAAATTGTGATCCAAAGAGACTGAATCATTCATCTGATGTTTAGTACAATATAAGTTACAACAGTAATATAGGTAAAAAAAAATTTTTAATACAGAAGTATATTGTGACAGGCTGCAGGTTTCCTCTAAAATTTGCTTTTTATTTTTTCCACAATAGAATTTTAGCTGAACAAAAGACCATCCAGACACAGACTCCATTTCCCCATCTATCTTATAGCTAGACATGACAAACCAATTTCTAGACAAGAGACTACAGTTAAAGTGTTGTATCCGACTCCAGCCCCATTTACATGAAAAAAAGAGCTGCCAGAACTTCTTTTCCTTCCCTTTTCCTAAGGGCTTCCTGATACAGCAGGAACTCAGCTTTGGCAATGCAGATGAAGAGGAGCAACAGGGTAAGTGTGGGGATGAGCAGAGGGGGAAGAGACAGATGTGTGTGTATCTCCTGAAATGAGCACAGGAAACTAACTCACCCCATCAGCACGGACCAGCCAGACCATTAAGGGAGAAGTGAATAAATTTCTATCGCATTTATACCACTGGATTTAAGAATCTTTGTTACAGCAGTTACCCTGTACCCTAATGTGTACATATGGGGGAGAAGGTCATACTTTTTGATATGACTTCCTATCTCTGAGCCAACAAATGTTAACAAGTTAATACAGCCTTCCAGGTATTTTTCTATGCATCCCTTTGTACTAGACCATACTAGCAACCATATGAAAAATTCTGAGCAACTCTCTTCCTGACTCAGAAGATATTACATGTCTAAAATTTTATAAAAGCCAATTTTCAATCTATTCAAACTACTTCAAAACATTTAGAGAAAGTTCCAAAATTCAAATTTTAATGCTATTCCTTTAGCTACACAAATATTCCATGGGAGAAGTTATCCCTAGACAATGATCTAATATCTTTCACAGCACATGCCCAGGAGAAATGCACAGTTATCCCAACCTTGCTTTGTGGATAATGACTTGGCCCATATTCAATGACTAACATCTTGAAGGACTTTTGTAATTATGTATATTTCTAAGAGGAATTACTGAAAGGTATAAAAACTTCTGACTGCATCAATATATCTAACAAATCATTGCAAAAATTTGACATTTGCCTATATTATAGGTGATATTTTGATAGACAAAAATGAAGAGCAATTAATTAAAAGCAAAGTGTTAGGATGCTTAGAAAGACAAACCAGGTAGGCAAGAATTTAAATAGAATATTCCTTGAAAAGAGTTCAGGCTATAAAAGGGAAATGAATCCCTCTGTCATATGTTTTACAAACAGACAAAACTAAACCACTTTAGAAGAAGAAAAGAGTTATAACTCGCCAGAGAGATTTATATGCATAGTAAATGACAGATGTGTTGTTCCAGGAAGAGGAAAGTATTTGTGACTTACACAAACTTTCCTGGCTGGGAAAGAAAATAGAGAAAGATGCAGAAGGACACAAAGATGGGTAATATTAGGGAGGAACTTAAAGTATCTAAGACCTTTCATTGTGGTAAAAAGTAAGTGGATACCACCAGGTATTTCTATGAAGAGGATTGAAAGAAGGACACCATGGCCAAAGTGTATGAGCAAAGAGAACGGTGCACCGGAAAAGTCAAACAGGGGCATTCAGGGTCTGACAGCCATGCAAATATTTCACTTTACCTTGAGAGCACCCAGAGTGGTTGAAACCGGGTAGACATGACTAGATTTGTGCATTCCAGGAATCTCTGGCTGCTACTGCAAAAGGGATTGGGAAGAGTCAAGACCGAAGATGGGAAGAAGCAAGCTGACAACTGCAGGAGACAAGCTGAAAATGGTCAGGCCTCAGACCACAGCTAGGGAGTGGACAATACAGAAGGAGAAAAGCAGCCAGAGTTGAAAGATATTTGGGAGGCAAACAGGGCTTGGTGATTCAGTGGACATAAGGATGGGGGAGGTGAGTCAAGTGTCAACACCCGAACTTCTGGCTCTGCAACAACACTGGAAATAGTATTTACAGAAAAGGAAAAGGCTGAAAGGATAAAAACCTGATGCATCTTTAGCAAGTTAAATTAGAGATGCCTGTGAGATGAGACTGATAATGTCTAAATGATTAGAGTTCAGACTAGCATGCAGATTAGAATGTGTATACATCAGAATATAGGGGTCATGGAGGTGGACATTCACATGAAGAAATCCAGAACAGAATGTGAAACACAGAAATGCAAGACAAATCCAGCAATGTGTGAATTATCTGTATATAATAACTGAAGTTTTGGAAAAAAATAAGATCCTAAAGGAGAGACTGGACAGGATGAATGTTAGAAGATCAAGGTGTGGCTACAATTTTATTTCCAAAATACAATGTTCTTATGTACAAATTAACGATTCAGAGTGTTTCAATTTATAAGCTTTTTTGCATAAACAGTAAATAACTTAGAAAGGCACTCTAACCCTCAGGATTTCTGTCCTTTCTTCCTCCAGTTAAATAAAAATAATACTGTTCTCTTTACATGCACCATATTCTGTATTTAAACTCTACTGGCTTTCCTGTTACAGCCTAATGCTGGTATAAATTGCCTTGCTCTCTGTGTGGCCAATGCCAGAATAGTTGGCATCAGACTCTGTCTTCAGTAAAATACAACATAACTTTCAGAAATAGTTAATGATAACTTGAACAAAAATAAGATTATTTTCTGATGCCAGTGATCAATTCATGACCATGACATCCAAAAAATTTTAATGCATGCAGTTTTACAGGATAAATGATGTTCTACTTTAATTCCATATTCAAAGTTGAAAAAGAGGTGATTTTAGAAAATGTAACTCAAAAGAATCATAAGCAAATATTAATTTACATTTTGGACATCAAAGAACAGAGCTGCTCAAGCACACAAACGAAGCATGGACTTTTAAAAATCTTTCTACTTGAATAGTAAATACAGCATGAAAATATAGGCTTTTACCTTGCTAAATAGTGTTTCAGGAATAAAATTAATACACAAGAGTATTTTCCCTTTAACGTTCTCTGAGTAAAATATTACATATTACTATGCAATATTATATATTACTAGTTATTATCTATTATTTTTTCCTAAGGATTGTAAGGTAAAACAATAGCTAATGGCAGACAACCAAAATCTAGATCCCTCAACTGACTGCTCCAAAAACTACTGAATATTAATTAATTCTAAAGTCAAATAAGGGAATAATCAAAAATTATTTTATATCTAAAAGCTCAAAAGATCAGATAAATGATAAAAAGCATTGAACTAAGATATCCTACATATCTGAAAGTTACCATTTTGTATTTAGTTTACTTTCCATGTTTCAGTTAAGACAATGCTATTATATAAACTGATCTTGTTCAAACAATAAGCAGATAGTAGAGGTACTCTCAGGCTTAGTTTATAACTTTTACGATATTATTAATCACATACTCACAAAAATTATGACTCTGAGACTTGGACTGGGAATTGAGGATGACCTCTGCCAAAGTTCATGAGGTCCCATCTGTATGGGAAATCACGACCAAGCCACAGAAGAGAGGACCCCTAGGAGCAGCTTTCTCCTGACTGCCTGCTGGTTCCAAAACACTGGCCAGACATTAGCTGCACACACTGCCAGGATCAAACAGAGGCCAAAAGCCACTGCGTATTTCATGGGGACTCAGAAATTAACTTTAACCAAATTACATTTTTCCTCTAAAGAATCTTTATCTTAACAAAAGCTCACAATCAGCTCGGGAAAAAAGAAAAAATCATTTGAACAACTAAACAGTTATCAAACTAAACAGTAAACTGTCCACTTTCTGTTCTTCATAAAACAATTTTTTAACCCCTCTATCCTTTAGAATTAGTCAGATGAATGATATTTAACTACAAATCACAAATGCTTCTGTTTTTATTCCTTGAATGTTAGCTTTGGGAGGAGGGGAGCACGTGCTCCTCTTCACTTATTTTTTTAAAACTTTTCATTTTGGAGTATTCTCAAAATTATAGAAAATTCACAAAAATAGTACAAAGAGTTACTGTATGTCCTTTACCCAGATTCTCCAAATGTTATTATCTGACCACATTTACTTGCTTTGTCATTCATTGTCTCTTTCTCTCTCTTTTTATGTATACACACACACAATTTTTTTCTTAAACATTTGAAGGTAAGTTGCAGATAAGATGTACTTTACCTCTAAATACTTCAGTGTACATTTCCTAAAACCAAGTAGAGTCTCTTCTGTAATCGCAGTACAATGACCAGATCAAAAAATTAACACTGATAGTAGTATCATTATCTAGTCTACAGACCTTATTCAAATTTCACCAGTTGTCCTATTTATGACCTTTACTACAAAAGGAAAACTTTTTTTCTGGTCCAGGAACTAATCCAGGATCACACGTTGCATTTAGTTGTCATGTGTCCTTAGTTTCCTTTGATGTAGATAAATTGATCCTTTTTTTTGTTTTTTGACCTTTTCAAGAGTACAACCCATTTATATGGTACACTTTTTTTCAGTTTGGTTTGTCTGTTTCCTCGTGATTATATTCATGTTACATATTTTTTGGCAAGAATATCACAGAAAGAATGTGTACTTTTCAGTGCATCATATCAAGAGGTGCATGATATTGATTTGTCCCATTACCAGTGACATTAATTTTAATCATTTGGGTAGGTTGCTAGGTTTCTCCATTTTAAAGGTACTATTTGTCCCATTGTAATTAATTAGTTATCACCTGAGGTGATATTATGAAACTAAGCAAATACCTGTCTCTCATCATACTTTCATCCACTAATTTTAGCATCAATCATTGATGATTCTTACCCAAACAATTTGGTGTTTGCCAAGTACTGATTTTTCTACACTTGTTAGTTTAAAATCTACTGTAAGGAAGAGCTGTGAGCTCCACCCTCATCTATCTTTCTTACCTATCTGTATCAGTATAAACTCATGGACTTATATTTTATTTCATGGGTTTTAATCTACTGCTAGCATTATTCATTTTGTTGCTGAGGTCTTTCCCAGATTGGCCAGCGGAAGCCCCTGAAAGCTGGTTCCTGTGTCTTTTTGACACATCACCATTTTTTGAACACTTGATCACATTCTTATATAATATCTTTCAGGCTCATCTTATACTCTTCCTGAAAGGAGCCATTTTGTCAAGGAGTGCAGGTTCCATTTATGGGGGGATGGTATTCAGAAAACAAGACCTGGGTGCTTGGTGTGCTCCTTGCTCTGGGTGTCAGTGCTGCTATGACCTCTCAGCAGGACAGCAGTTCTCAATCATTTGGCATGACTGTCCCCTCAGGGGACATACGGCAATGTCTGGAAGTATGTGGTTGTCACAACTGAGGCGATGCTGCTGTCATTTACTGGGTAGAGGCCAAGGGTATTGCTAAACACCCTACAATGTACAGGACAGGACAGCACTCCCCGCAGCAAAGGTGTGTCTACCCCAGACGTCAGTGGTGCTGCAGCTGAGAAATCCTCAGCTAGAGGGCATGTGTATGTATGTACACACACACAATTACAAATGCGGTAACATATAGTTATATATTTATCTTTCAATCTAGGTTAAGAAGTATGAATTCACACTGAACTTCCAATTCAACACCATGGGGTTCATTCCACACTTTTCCATTCCCATACCTGTAACTCCTTTCTCTGACAGTGAGAAACTTGGCTCTTCTTATCCACCATACATGTGTTTATTTCCTCAGTCCCAGAATATACATAAACTGGTTTCAGAACTGCTAACTGATGAACTAGGAAAAACAAACCTACTAAGTAGAGTTTAATATTTGTTTATACATATTTTATCTCTGCCTTGAGGGTATCCAGTAAAAATACTATTAAAAGTTATTTAGATTAGCTTTTTTTGTCCCCCTCCTTCAGCATGATTGTATTATTCATACAGTCCCATCCGTTTGTATTCCATTTTGAGTTTTTTCCACCAGAACATTAATGATTTTATTTATTTATTTTAAAATATTAAAATGGATCTAAAAGTCAGAAATATACAAAAATGTATAATCAAAGAAGTCTTTCCCTTTCAGCCCATGTACTGCTTCCCATCCCCCAATCACTTCCACCAGATCGTCCCTCCACCTCCTACAGGTATGTCATCTTATTAGTTCTGGTCTTGTGTACATGTGTGTGCTTCCAAAAATGAGCAGATACATGTATATATTCTCATTTCTCCTAGTTGTCTGCCAATATCTATTTTCCTTTCCTTCCTTTAATAAGAGAAATGCTACACTCTACCTGAGGATATGGCCACCTTGTATCAACTACATCTCCCATTTTCCGAGCATCTAGGTATGACCACCTAGACTAACCACCAATAGGACAAGAGCAGAAATAAAGGGTGCTTTCTAGGTTATGCCCTGAAAAACAGTGAGCGTGAACTCCCCTGTCCCTGCTCTCTTCCTGCTGAGGCTGGATGATGGGCATGAAAGCAGCCACTTTGGGCCCCAAAATGAAAACCATCTGCTGTGAATGTGTGAGTCACCCTACTGGCCGTTGACAACCCCTTTCTCAACTGTTACATCGAAGAGAAATTAAACTGTGTCTTTCTTAGGTCACTGTATTTTTGATTCTCACCGTCACAACTGCTTAGACTAGCTTAACTATGAAATGTCTTCAGGTGGAAAGAAGATAGTGCATACCAGTAAATGAAGACAACAATCAAGCAGGAAAAAAGGGGGCCTGAGAGAAAGTGCTATAAATCAGACTGCAGAGTCCATGCAGAGGCAATGGGAGGACACTAAAGCAGGGAAGTGATCACTGGCTTTGTACTTTAGAAAGATTATTCTGTGCATCCTGAAGAATGGATTGATGCGGTAAAGAGTACTTGTAGAGAACCCAATCAGGAAGCTACTGCACTCATCCATGATATAGATAGTGTTGGCTTGGGACTACAGGGCCAGAGGAAAATAAACAGACTCAAAAGTTAACTAGATGAAGTGTACAGACCCAGCCCCCTCAGAATGCCTTTGAGACCACTTTTCTGAGCCCAAGTGCTCACTGCCATTACTTCAGGGACTCTGCATCCATTACAGGAAGTACAAGCTTCCCTGCCCATCCTGGGAACCTCAGATAACTCAACTACCTCCTCCCTCCCCAAACACCTGCTCCCTCTTTTCCAGGCCTTTCCACAATACCTTCTGAGAGCGCGCTCCATGATCAGTTGGGTCTACCACAGAGCCAGCATCTTCATGGGACATTCCACTCACCTCCTTCCCTCAACTGAAATACTCAACGTCCTCAAGGACCTCACTTCTCCAGCAACCCTCACTGCCACTTACAAAACATTACCTCTTCTAATCCTTGGAAAAACTTCTGTTTCCTTGAGGTTTATTTTCTCTGGTCAGGAAAACCTTCTCCAATTCTCTGTCATCTATCAACATCCTTGCCACAGTGCAATACTCTCTAAAGAATTTATGTTACCCAACTCATGACCTTCCCTCTGCTCCTAACTCATACCACCCATGTGGATGATCCACACAACATTATCTCGGCTCTGTTCTTAGGATCTCATGTCAAATAATCTGTTCTTCCACTTTAGCCACCTGGTCCCATAATCACACCCTGAAATCACCTAGTGTTCAGTAACTGCACCACTTTCAAAATCACCAATTCAAAATACATCACTTTCCAACAGCAATCCCCATCTTTCCAGCTTATTTCCCAAGTGCCTTCTCTGGGCCAATACTGAAACTTCCAATCTAGAATGTAAGACATTCTACATGTCAACTGCCCCTGACTCTTCTGAAGAGTTAATGTTAAGACATACAAAGAGGGCAAGAAAATAAAGAGACATAACCAATATAAACTTTGATTGGACCATGCTGGGGCTAAAAAGCAGGTAAAAAACACACTGTGGGGAACAACTGAGGAAATTCCAGTATGGACAGTACATTAGATGAGATTGCTGCTAATTTCCTTTGGTGAGATAATGGTATTGTGGTTTTGGAGGAACATAATCTTACCCTTAAGATGCATTCTGAAGTATTTAGGAGTGATATGTCATAACGTCTGAAACTTTCTGTCAAATAGTTCAGGGGAAAAAACAGGAGAGAAGGGTGAAGGGGAGGGAGAAGACAAAGAAAGGAAGAGATGGAGTAAAAAAGCAAATGTAGAAAAGTTTAACAATTCATCTAGATGAAGCGTGTACCAATGTGCAAAGTACTATCCATTCATCTTTTCTCTAGGTTTGAAAGTGCCTAAAATTTAAAAGTCTGGGGGCTATGTATCAAGAACCACCTCCTGCTTTTGAGCTAAAAAAATAATATATATTTCAATATGATGTGTATATATCCACGTCTTTCTCTGTGCTCATCCAAACATAACTAAAAATATTTTAGGACAAGAAGGTTTTAACTAAAAGCTTGCATTACTCTCCAAACTGCTTTTCTACTTTAATAATACATACAGACAGGACTTCAAGTCACAGCTGCACAGTATTTTATAATGAAGATATGTCCATTTGGTGGACACTGCGGCTGGTCAGAATTTTGGCTACTACAAACAAGGCTTTTGTAAATGTCCTTGTAAACAGCATCTCACAATTCAGTCTTTTAACACTATAGGGTAGATTCCCAAAAACTGAACAGCTAGGTGAAAGGACATGTACTTTTAACACCTAGTGCCAGTTTATTTTCCCAGAAGACAGCAGTAGGTCATACTTCAGAGATGCCTGAGTGTGCCCATCACCTTTACTTCACCAACACGGTAAGTTACCAGTCTTTTTAAAAATACTGCTCCTCTGAGGAGTCGTTTTAAGGAAGCACAAGTAAAATATTCTCAAAAGAGTTACCTATGAGTCCTAAAGCAGTACTCACATTACTTTCAAAGGACAAAAAGGGAGAGGTGTGAAAAGAAAGATACCCTCTCCACCTCTGAATTCCCACTCTACTTTTTCACTCCACTATTATGGCACCTATGAATTTATATTACACTTATCTTATGTATTTTCCATACCAAGTATACTAGAAACTGAAATAAAGATAGTATCTCTCACTCATTCATTCACTCATTCAACAAATATTTATTAATCACCTACCATGTATCAGGAACTGCTAAGCACCAGTAATACACAAATAAACAAGATAAACACCATCACTGCCCTCATGTACCTAATACTCTTATGGGATAATCCAACATTTAGCAATTAATTAAACAACTAATGCTTTAATTACAGTTATGGTAAATGCTTTGAATAAGCAGTAGAACAGGGGGCAATGAAACCATATAACTCAGCACACAGTACTGGGAATGGCCTAAAATGGGCTTTCAATATGGCTTATCCACGGTTTAATAAATTTCACATAACACCAACTGACTGATAATGATTTATGACATACAGTTTTTAAACCTGTGGTTTTGCAACTGTAATGAGAGAGGGAGAAAAGAAGATGGGAACTAAGGTTACTGAACTCTACAAGGCAGTACTGTTGCCAAGCCCTTCTACATACCGAACCTCATTTAATCCTCACCACTAATTTATAAGGCAGAGACTCGCACTCTATCTCTTAAATGTGGAGTGTGAGATTCAGAGACACATAGTTACTAAATGGCATCCAGGACAGGATATGAATCCAGGCCTGTCTAATTTCTTTCTATTCTATCACAGTAAATGAAAGGTAGAAATTTCAGACCAAGCCTGGAAAAATCTATCTGCACAGTAAAATATATCTTGCTTTACACGTGATACATTTAAAGTTAGGAGAATAATAGCAAGCCTACTTTGTATCTAAGTCACTGAATTAAAAAATATAGTAACTTGTGTACTTATACATAAAGTATAATAAGTAAATTAGTGGAAAACATGTTCATTTAAAAATATATATATATGGGGCTTCCCTGGTGGCGCAGTGGTTGAGAGTCTGCCTGCCGATGCAGGGGACATGGGTTCGTGCCCCAGTCCGGGAAGATCCCACATGCTGCGGAGCACCTAGGCCCGTGAGCCATGGCCACTGAGCCTGCACATCTGGAGCCTGTGCTCTGCAACGGGAGAGGCCACAACAGTGAGAGGCCCGCGTATCACAAAAAAAAAAAAAGAAGGTGTATTCTGTAAATATAAAAGAATATTCCTTTCAGAAGCCAGACACAGTAGAAGAAAAACTTTTAGGTGGAACCAATGCTAATTTAATATTTTGACAAACTGCCCATACACCATGCCACTATGTTATACCAAATCAAAGTTTAATAGAGATATGACACGACAAAATATTCTTACTCAGATTGACTATCTCAGATTCATAAATTTACCATTCAAGCTCATTAGAATGAAACCTAAATTAACCACCAACTAATAATTCAACAACCACAATAAAAAATTCAATGATAGGGTGGGGGCGGCAGGGGGAACATATAGAAAACTCTTACAAATACTTTAAAAGCCTCTGGGAATAATCTTGCCAAGTGCCTTGTTTATGTCTACGTATGTATGTATAGTTAAGCGCGCGCGTACACACACACACACACGAATTAGATGTGTGTTCCAAACATGCACAAGAATAATTTTGTGGCAATATTATTTCCGTAGGGCAATAAACCTCTCAAGGCCTACTTAACCAATGTACAGCTAAAATATGCATCTGCTGCTTATGGTAGAACACAGCAGAGTTATAAAACCAGAAAATACTCTACCGTTAAGGCTAAAAAGGAGCTAGAGAAATAGCCAGAAAGAATGTGAAGGGAAATTTTCAAATTCTAAGAGGCTCTGGATGTTAATGGTACTTCTTAAAATTACACCTAGGTTCACTTGAAAGCTTTCCTTTCGTGGATGGAGGTGAATCACTAGCACATGAGATTAGATATAATCACCATCACTAATTAACAGATGGGAAGAAAAGAGGGTGACAGTAAAAGGGAAGGGAGGGAAGAAAGTTCTCCTGACCTAACAAAAGAAAAGCTGGAAGAGAAAACACGACGACAAGTGAGGATTGCATGACTTATCTACCAACAGATGAAAATTAGCAGGGCAAGGTAGATGTGTAAAAATAGAGTCACTAAATTGTCCTGGGCCGCTATTGTCCAAACTGTTCACTGCACAAAGGAAGTTGGTCAAAGGGGCAAAGTAAGGGTTTGACATGCTCCATTGCTAAGCTGGGCTCCCTGTCTCAGGGCTGGAGACATCCAGAGAACAGAGCACTTTTTCTAATTCTCACGAAGTTGCAGTCACTTGTCAAGACTTTCGACCTACGGGCTGTATCCACTCAAAAGGAGGCTTTTTGAAATTGCAGAATAGCTCCATGTGGGCTTGAAACAGGCTGGGTAGTCATACTCCACCACCGTCCCACCCTTTCAGCCTCCAAAATATAGCCTCTCAGCCTCACTGCTATATTTAGTGAGCCAGAAAAGAGCCAAACTACACAGCCAGTCTTTCTTACGGATGTTCTTAGACCCACACTATTCATTCACAATTCAAAGTGAACTTATATTTCACACTTTAAATTTGATATTAAACTCCATTATTCTGAAGCTGATGTTAATTTATGTTGGGCTAAAGTAAAATGATCTTTTCATTACTAATGAAAGTTGCTAATAAAATTTATACTGTAATTCACTCCTTAAGGGAAATAAGTATAACTTTAATTATTTAAATTTAATGGCTCCTCCTAATACCATTATCACTACACAGCCTAAAGGCTTGTAGGATCACACTTTGTTACACGTTAGAATTATCCTGTATGTACGTGAGGTAAGAGAATTGCATTTGCTAGAAAATATTTTATAGTTTGCTCTAATTCAAAGAAGCAAAGAGCCATTCCCTCTACTCTCAAAGTAGTCAAAAGTGGGTCACTATGGTTTAAATCTCCATACATTTTTAAGTTTCAAACTTCAAAACTATACAAACAAAAACACAAAGACAATAATATAGCAAATTGGCTGTCAAGCTGCACTAGACAATAAAAGACTCCAGAATGAAGAGTCTATAAAATACTAAATGCGCATCCAGGAAAAGTCATCAATCATAAGTTTAATTAAATAACTTAATTTCAGATGTATATGGAAAGTATATGATTGCTACAGAAAATTAAATACCTATTCTTAATTAGTATGTCAGTTTAATTCAAGCTTTTATTTCTATTTAAACTCATAGTAAGCAAATGTTCTAGCGAATTCTCTAATAAATCTTCAAGCTGTTTTCTAGACCTGGACTCAATGTATAATAACATAACCTCAAATGTTTGTTTTTACCTCGAATAACATAATTATCCAGTGCATCTTCCATTCTTTTCAGTGCTTCCCTTCTATCAGAACCATATGTGATTAGCTAAAAGCAAGCAAACAAACAGTTTATATAGATATAGATCAATCTATCTGTAAGTCAAACATTTCATCCTAGTAAAAATTAAAATATTTCATAACAGATTTCCAGAAAATATTTTGAAATTTCACAGTGGTTCAGTTTTTAGTACAAACTATGTCAATTAAGATTTTTTTTAAGTAAACAAATATTAGAATCAAGCTATTTCAGACTTTTCTCCGAGATTTCACTATCACAGAAAAGAGCTATTTGAGGTAAACCAAAATGTAACAAAACCAAGCATATAAAAATTTAAGACGAAAGATATCAAAATTGTGAACATTTAGGATGGGATATAAACATCTGGGATAGTGGAGGATTAGGCAAGATTTGTTTTTTCTCTCCCTTCAAGTATGACGCCCTGAATAGCTAATTTTACACATAATATAGCCCAGAAGCAAAGGGTTCTTATATTGGAAAAACAGAAAGATCTTACTGTTCTATATGATTTTGTGCCTATTTATATGTGTTAGAGCTTTTATAAATTAGCAATAAGAACTATTCGTAAAATATTTTTCTGGTTACTATGTTAGTCAATCTATAGTTTCCAATTTTTTGGTACATTTAATTAGCTGTTCAATATCAAGCCAGGTTGAAAATTAATTTGCAGACCATTTTTCTGAACAGAAATGTATTCATCTAAAAATGGAACCCTATATCTATAATATTTTATTGTATTTTTTATTTTTTAATTAAATAATATTTCTCTAACAAACAAAATACCTAAAGTTCACTTTAACAATATTAGTATAAAAACTTAAGTGAAAAAAGAAAAATGAAGAAGTGGGTTATTTACTACAACTACATAAAAAAGTACACTTGGAAGAAAGAAAAATCTTAAGAAATAGGAGTTGGGAATTCCCTGGCGGTCCAATGGTTAGGACTCCGAGCTTTCACTGCTGGGGCCTGGGTTCAGTCCCTAGTCAGGAAACCTAAGGTCCCGCAAGCCACTCATCATGGTCAAAAAAAAAAAAAGAAAGAAAAGGAAAAAGAAATAGGGGTTTTAGTAAAGAAGTCATCCTTCAATACGGGTCTATCACTTTAGAAAAAATAGGATATTCTAAATAAAATCCAGTTTCAACCACTATAGTAAGAATTTTACACTTTATAAGATCATAAGATTTGAAAATGTCAAAAGATCTAAAATTTTAAGTAGACTGGTTAACATATTCTGGAAAGTCAAATTTCAAAAAGGGAGCAAAAAGACATCTTATAGTCTTACACAAAATTTAATTATCTTAAATCTACATAAGTAATTAGTAATTCATAAAAACTGAAAAGGTGAAAAGTCCTTTAACAAACACAGCCTATCACCTCAACTCCTTGACATCACCTGCATTCATACTTTCATCTTGGACAATGTTCACTGGCCAGAAAGCAACGTAACTCCTCCCTGCAGTGGACTGGGTTGGTGCCACTGGTTAGCTAAGCTTGTTACTGTGGCGACTGGGGTGATGGGGTGATGGGGTGATTTCACTGGGGAGGAGGGAGTGTTGCCAACTAACATAATGTCGAAATTTCTCTTAAGAGAAAGAAAAGCTGCTCAGTTTTCACTTTTCCATCAGTGGCCACCATTATTTGTTTAATTATAGCACATGATTCAGATAAAGTACCCATTCCAGACTTTTTCTTTTCCCAGACTTTTCAATTATATATGTCCATTTTCTCTTGAGAAGAAAACTGAAAGAAACCATTAAGAAGTCGAACTAACTTTTGAAATCATTGGATCATAATAAATGCTAATATCACTTCCTGGTTGGATGCCACTATCAACCCGGACCTGGGAGGAAGAAAGAAAAGAAAAGAAAGTTCATATTGTGAAGCTATCTTTCTAACAACAAATTTAATTTCCATGAAACAGATGGATAATTTCAATCTCAAATAACATTTCAGCTTCCAGTAAGTAGAATAACAATCTAAAAATATAGAGAGACCAAACTATCTTGATTTATTATTATACAGTACAACACATATTTTTTTGTTCTCCCACTAAATGAAGGAACTAAGAAAGAGCAAAAAAAAACACAAACAAACAAACAAAACTTTATACATCACTTTAGTGGGATGTGTTTGTAGCTATTTGATGGTGCCTTCCAACTGAAGGAGAGCATGAACGATGCCCCTTCTAATCACACTCCCCACTCTACTCTTCCGAGAGTTCCAGTGCGGACCCCAGTCAAGCCATGCAGCAGGACCTGGGAGCTCTGCTCATCAGCTCCATAGGAACACTGGTCCTGTGGCTTTCATGTCTGTAACACTTTCCTTTTTTGCCTCACCCTCTCAACTGTAAAATGTGAGTTTTTTTCTGTTACTGTTACTCCCCCGAGACTTTAATGTTTATACAGCTTTTCTCATGGCTTTCCTTTGTAAGGACACAGCCCCAATTAGAGTTCTGATTTTGTGATTTTCACGGGGGAAAAAAAAATAGCACAAGTTCAAAATATTCTTTTGAAAAACCTGATTGCTGTTAACCAGCCAACAAGTTAGTTAGTACATCGCTGATTCTTGTTTTCATCTCCCTGTTTGATACCAGCAGTAAGGCACAGAGGTTAGCCATGTAAAACTTTAAAATGAGCAGTTGCTGAGGATGAAATATTTGTTAAATTATTGTGCTTAAGTTTTGGAATCTGAAGTATTTAAAAGCTAATCAAAATAGTTAAGATAGTCCAGCATGTCCTAGGGGGTTTGAGGATAGAAGAATTTAATGGAAGCTGCTAGAACAGCAGGACTTTGATGCCCAACATGGCAAAGGGGTGGGAAGAGAAGAGCAAAGCTCACATAGCTCTTCACCTGTGGGAAGAAGCCTTCCTAATAAACAGCAGCTCATCTGTCTGCAGCAAGGCAGAAAAAGGTCAACACAGCGGCTGTTAGGCCTTTAATATTTTAATTTAGGCAATTATCAAGGGACCACATGTAGAACCTCTTGTCTAGGATATCCACATGAGGGTTCGATGATGGCTTTATTATACGATGACATCAAAAGATAAGCCACAGTTTCATTCTCTTAAAAAAAAAAATCATACTACTGTTATTCTCTTTGTAAGGTTTTAGAAGATAACATTGTCACATACCCAGAATGCTTTTATTTCTGTATTTGCAAATAACTCATGAAAAAATATGGATATTTATATTTGCATTCATATTCATATATGAAAATCTTCATTCTAAATGAAAATCATTCAGTGCACTTAAAACACATATTTGGCTTTCTATTTTCTGAAAACACACTTCAGGACATCAACTGAAGTTCTATGAAATTCAGTGTTTATAAAAACTAGAAAAGAATTAATGGGGCAGCTGTGAAAGCAATAATATCATAATCTACCTCCTAGACACATTTAAATTGCCCCAAAATGACAACTGGTGATCAAGTTACATAACAGAAAAGACATCTCTGAACTTGCATTTTTTAAATTGTAGTAGCAAAAAGTTAAAGAGCTAATTTTACCACCATGTATTATTTAAAACCATAGCATGCTTGCTAAAGCTGTGTTTAAAACTGAGATTGGTACAAGTTCTAAAACTTCTGACTTAAAACATATGCTACATAAACTGCTACAAAGCTAGTGTGGAACTTTGATGTTCAACCCACTAGTAAAATAACAGACAATAAAGAATATTTTTTTACATTCTCCTATAGTAACTTAAAACTTTAGTTACCTTGAATAACACCACCCTAAAAGTTAAGTTACCTAGGGCTCTTAGATATAACTATGTCTTTGTTGTTTAATAAAATTATCATCACAGACGGTATGTCATTTTAATTTAAAAATATATACGGTAAAATAAAGATGTATTAAATATAATCAACACATATCTTTCTATAAGCAAATCAACATTTCCAATTTAAAACTGTAACAAAGCATGAAAAACTGACTTACAATTTGCTGTCTATGCAGCTTTTTCCAAATGATAATCAGAATTCAAAAAAATGTCTAACAAATGAATTAAAATTAAGTCTCCATTCCTCTACTGAAACAAAGCCTATACCAAAAAATATATTTTAGCTTTTGCACTAAAAGCTTTAAGAATAAAGTCAAGTGGAATTGTAACCAAATTTCTAAGCAGAAAAAAAATTGCAGTCTGAAAGTAACAAATTTACAAAATACAGTGGTCAAAGGTAAGAAAATCTTCATCTTTGCCACATAAGCTAATAGGAGGCTTAGAGAAGAATGTGAAAAACACAAACCAGAAGTTAACTCTGAAGTATGTATTCCTGTGATCAAAAACAGTTAAGAGCTGCAAAGGGTCTCCTGAGTTAAAACTAATCTAGTTTAAGAAGGCAAGGAAGAAAAACTACCACCACCACCACCCAAGCACCTGTGTATGAGTCTCAAACCATTGCTCGGAAACCTCGGGCATAATTTAAATGTCTTTCTTCACACAGTGGACCCTGTGAAACTATCAGCCAGCTCCCACCCTTCATTCTTGATTCACCTCTCCCCCTCAGCACAACTCCCAGCCCGCCATGTCTACCTGACAAGTGACAGCCCAATCTGATTAAATGCTTCCAAGGGAGGGGACTCATGGGCCTCCATGACAGGCCAAAAGTGATCACCATGGAGATACATAATTACAGCTGTCAGCGCATCTACTGTCCTGCTGACATCAATTTGATTGCTCCCAGCAATAATGATAGACAAAGCTTAGTGTGCACTCTCCCGCACCCAATCACTTTATCTATTCCTTGGTCCATTTAGCTGACATGCAACATTCACACAAGCAAATAACAGCAGTAAGCAGAACATTTAAGGCATTTTAATTGTTTTTTCTTTCTATGGATGGCTCACAACTGCAAATGTTATTACATAAAGCTCCTGCTGCAGCATTAATTGAAGAAAGATTTGGTGGGACAAAGACTGTAGGGGGTACAGTTTGTCCATTATCACTTGTACTTTCAACAGGTCTCACGTTTGAAAATTGCAAATTGCAAAAACTTGCGAGGGCAAAATGTTTGACATCCTGTTAGCTATTACAACATGGTGAAAACTTCTAACAACTAGAGTGATCATTATGAATTCTTATTTAATACTTTTTTGTTTGATTAAAAAAAAGTTTAGATATGTCCCTATGATACTTGTTTTCTCATCTGCTATTTAATGTCACATAATGCCTGTTAAATCTTTACAATTTTTCTTCTGCCTTCAGGCTTTGAACACAGCATGGAGTCTCTGAGCCTAGAAAGGGTCAAGTCCCTTTAGAAAGCACATGGGCAAAAACAATTTAAAAAGTGAAATAAATCATATATCCAATAACATCTTCAAATTTAGAATTCTTCCTGTAATCTTTCACCATCTTCATGCCAGTAATCAAACTGAATGATCATATACACAGATGGTACAGCCTTGTCATCCACTAGCTAACATAATGTCATATATATATATGCACTTATTACCTTGATTAAGATAAAGGGTACGTCCTTGTTCTTTTTACGCAACACAAATTATTTAAAGAACAGCTATTAAACACAGAAGAAGTACAGATACAGTGGACAGTGCTCACTTTTCTTTAACTGGTGTACATAATATGCACTTCTTAAAGTCTTTGACACTTAATAGAAACAGGTACATTTTGTTTTCCTTAATCCATTTAGATTAACGAGCTGATTTTGTGCTTGATTTCTTGACATCTGACTATACAGGGAAGCAGGATTAGATTTATTGAAAAGATTAAATTGTAACACAGAAATGTCATTTCCCATTCTTAGGATTCTATGAATCTTCTTCATTACGATTTTCAGAAGAATTGGGAACACTGTAAACTATCATTTATTTAGAAGTCAGATGTCTCCAGACTTCCCCTGTTAGGTGAATTCTGACTTTCCTGAACATCATACAGTACAAAATATGAAAAAACAAAAAACTGTGATTCCCCATGAATTTCACTTGTCATCCAATTTACACCCTTTGGTGTTGACATGCTTTAACATAAAAGTGTGACATAAATCAAGATTTTTAACCCCTCACTTGATATTACAGCTTAATGACTTACACCAGGTAGATGCAGTGGTTCTTGGTACTGAGACAATCTCCCAATAGACGGTAAACCAAAAGACTTGTAGGGGTCCTGAAAGTTCAAAGGACAGGAAGCACAGTCTTTGAAATATAAATCAGCACAAGTAAGGTTAAATATTTATACAATGAAGAAGTATTTATAGGCCTATTTACCAAATCACAGATTTCAGAATATTACTGTCTTATCCTCACTCTAGACAACTTAGAAATGTATTTAAAAATCAAACAGAACTGTAACCAGAATTTAGCCTGACCTTGATCATACTTTATTGAAATTGGTAAAATTCCAACTTTCTATAAATCTTCTTAGAATGCCTTGGGCAAAAATAAAATAACCTAGGAGATACATCAAAACATACTCAAGTTCAGAACAACAAATGTAGTGCACTAAAGATATTTGTTTTTCTTATTCTCAAAACAGCTCACATATGGTAAAATTTGAGCATTTTAGTTCTTCAAACAAAGACCTGAAAAGTAACTTTGCATGTGTGACTAGATATATGCTCCATTTGTAAATATCTTAGATCAGAATAAATAGTAAGTTCAGTGTTATAACAATAGGAAAGAAAAGAATACCACTTAAAATATAATATAACCAAGCCATAGATATTTCTCAAGATCCTTAAAAAAATTTCAAAAAAACTTCCAGAATTTTTAAACACAGATACTACTAATTTGTTTTTTATTTTACAGGTAGGCTTCGATGTCTAAAAGTAAAAGATGGTATAAATGTTTCCTTGCATTTTTGTTTTAACCATTTGAAAAAAAGCATTTTCAGATGTTGACTGCTTTATCTGATTAATTATAATAAAGTATTAAACTGAGAGTTTTTGAGTTAAATCCGTAATTAAAACTATGAATTGAAGCTTTGCAATTTAAATTTTAGTTGTTATTTTTACATAATCATAAGAGATAAAATTATTAGGGAAAAAACTGTTGGAAAAAGTTTAAACACTGAATTAACAACTGATGTGTAACTAAGGTAGCTCTTTAAAACACAAACACACACACACAAACACACACAGAAACAAATGCCCCTTTTCATTTCGAATGTGGTTTGAAAATAAGCAAAAACAAAAACCATGGTCCATTCAAGCACAATATTTAACTAATGCTTTCTTTCTCCTTAAACTGATTAGTAGCTATTCCTCCAACCAGAAAAAAACACATGAAAATTAATTAAACGCAATCCTTTAAAACTATTTTGAGTTACGTTAAAACGATCTAACCTTTTTTTCTGGTTCATTTCTGGATTACATAATCAAATCCTTGACACAAGGTATAAAACCCTAAGTTTACCTTGTTGTTTAGCTATATGTGGTCCCATAACTCAGGACACAACCACCATCCTTCCTCCCAACATCATTCATTTTACCTCGGCATAAACCCGACATTCAACTGCCCAGCCGTTGATGGGAATATCAGCTTGTTTGTGCCTGAGAGGGTAACCCTTGGCAACACGGATCATTTCTTGGACTAGGTCCAGGCCAGTAATGCATTCTGTGACAGGATGCTCAACCTGCAAGGCCAAGATGTGCCAGTCAACAGTTGTAGGAAAAGGTAAATAAACAGAAATAAGCAAGAACAATGTCAATAATTTCTGGGTAAAATAGGTTAATTATATTTAATATTCAATCATATTTGACATTTAAAAATTTTTTTATTTTATTTTATTTTTCGGCTGCACTGGGTCTTAGTTGTGGCACGCGGGACCTTTAGCTGGGGCATGCATACTTCTTAGTTGTGGCACACATGCAGGATCTAGTTCCCAGACCAGGGATCAAATCCGGGCCCCGTGCACTGGGAACGCACTGGATTGGTGGTCTTACCCACTGGACCACCAAGGAAGTCCCCATATTTGACTTAAAAACGATCTAAGAGAATAAAATTAAAGAATCAACACCATATAGTACAAAGCTGGGTAAGAAAAATGACACCCCAGAATTATTTGTAAACTATCTGTACTACTTTTCCCAGTTTTTATTTAGATGTGGTCCAACAATGTTTAACACTTTTAATTTTGAAACTAATTCTTACCTGAAAATTACATATTTAGATACAATCCTCAATGTGGCTGATCATCAACCTATTCTGCTACACTTAGCATGCCATCTATAGAGGCAGCTTATGATTTTCCAAAGCACTAATCTCTCCTGAGTTTCACCCACTTGCATGCTTTCACTAACCTGTCCTGACAAGCAACCAGACTAGCGTACTCTTACATCAAGGCAGCATAGCAGAAACGAGCAGATGGGTGCTGCAGGTTGTTTTCCCTCCAGACCTATGTGGGGAGTGCTTAGCATGCACAGTAACAAAACTGAGCCAGTGAAATCACTGCTCTCTCAGCAAACTGCTGGTAACTACTTTGGCTGATGCTGTCATGGGGATCCCTGGCCTTCCACACTACCACACGGGATACACATATACAAAACCATGCAGAGACATACAGGAATACTAACAGACATACACATCCTTAAAAATCTGATCGACTGCTTACAAGATCCTAAACTTAACTGAGCTAAAATAAAGCCACTTTGGCACTGGTAAAGAGTAGATAATCTGTCATGTAAAACCTTGAATACGTTTTGAAAATTTATATTAAACTTTGGCCACATCTGCTGCTTTGATACCAATTTCTTTTCTCATAAAAATTACGCATGTTCTAAATGCACTTCACAATAGTGTCTTTATCATGACATGTCATATTTCATACACTCTGACACGGGAAAAGGTCAATGAACAAACGAACTGTCTTCCCATCTTCAACTACACTAACTGAAGGACAGGACTTAGTCATTATAATAATCTTGAAGCTTATCATAAGCAGACAATGCCATGGTCTTTAAAAAAAAAGCTTTGTAAAAATAAACAGATGGGATCCATAATTAGCTCTGTGTGTGTTATGAGTTTGTTTACAGTTTCAACATTTTAAGACATTTTGACATAATTTTAATGACAAATCATCACTAAAATAAGCATCGACCCTTTGTAAAATAAATGTGACACTAAGTAAAGATCTTATTAGATAGTTTAGAATATATCAATATATTTTTGGAAGCAAACTATGATTTTGAGAGAAACAAGATTTTTAAATTTATTTATTTATTTTATTTTTTCGCTGCATTGCGAGCAGGGGCTACTCTTTGTTGCGGTGTGCGGGCTTCTCATTGCAGTGGCTTCTCTTGTTGTGGAGCACGGGCTCTAGGCGCACGGGCTACAGTAGTTGTGGCACGCGGGCTCAGTAGTTGTGGCTCGCAGGCTCTAGAGCACAGGCTCCATAGCTGTGGTGCACGGGCTTAGCTGCTCAGCGGCATGTGGGATCTTCCCAGACCAGGGCTTAAACCCGTGTCCCCTGCATTGGCAGGCAGATTCTTAACCACTGCGCCACCAGGGAAGTCCCAAGAAACAAGATTCTATATAATAAATATAATAAGAAAGGAACGATTGTAAAGCCCTTCTATTAGTGCTAGAAACAAATTTCAAGTAAGAAAGCATCTTACCACCATAACTATTCAAGAGCTGAACCTACTATGTGCCCAAGGGCTCTATATCAGTACTATCCACATATCTTTGTTAAGTGAGAAAACATTTTTAAAAGCTCAGAGAATGATTTAGTTTCATTCTTCTACGTCTAGTGCCCAGAAAAGTACATACTATATAGTAGACAGATAAATACACATTGAATGAAGGAGCAGCAAATCCAGAGTCACACCTATAGTAAGTGGTAGAGGCAGGGTTGGAATTTATGTCACTCCAGAGGCGATATGACCTTCCTGTTCTTCCTCGTGGAAAAATGTATATGAAAGAACGTAGTTAACATAAACAGCTATATAATTATGAGCTGCTGTCTTTTACAAAATACATTATTACAAAGTCTAAAGATTTGGTCAGTCAAAAATTCATTGTAAGGCTCTGTTTCACCTTAGAAGACCTCCCTATAATGTGTAGGAAAAAAAAGTTTATTAGACCTGTATTGAATAGAATCTAAAAATGGACCCACTTTAATCCAACTTAGAGTTACATAAAAGTAACAACATTTTACAGTCTTAATTAGTGAGCTTCAAGTATTTCAAACTAAAGTAAGTAGATAACTAAAATAATAACTAGCTGCTAAAGGCAAAATCATTAAAGAATTTTTTAAAAAATATCCACTTAGGTTCAAGTATTGTTAAAGTATACAAAATAGTCTGACGTACCTGAATTTTTCAGGTAACAGTAATATGTCTTTTTAAAGTAAAACAATTTTAAACATTTTTGAAAGAAATCTTTCTAAATACATTTTAATAGAACTCTGAAGTTATTTAACAGGATGTGTGAAACATTTCCTTTAGACCCTGTATTATTATTATCATCAGGAATCTTGTAAATGTAACACTGACTAAATAACCATGTCTATCCCCCATCCCTGAGAATTTAGGCATAGTTTCCCTGTGCAAGTTAAACTCAACACTTAAGAGATAAGAGCAGAGGTTAGAAAGAGACAAAATGGCTGACAGGCCAAAATATAAATCAATGAATGATTTTAAAATATCATTAAAATACTATCCTCTAGCCCTTGAATAAAAATCTAGTGTTTAAAGACAAAAGGCCAGGGATACCCTGTTCTTGCCTGGAGAACCTACCCCTGCAGGACTTTGAGGCCCAAAAGTCAACCCAGGAAGAAGAATGAAATGCCTGGAAGATTCTGAAATGCAGAGATATAAAAAAATGACTATGAGCACACAGCCTGTTGTCCGTTATTTATCCTCAGATATTCCAAATGTTTCCCTTTTTTATCCACAGAAAATAAAACTAGTGAACTATGAAAAAAAGAAAGAAAGAAAAGGAAAGGAGAAAGGAAGGGAGGGAGGTAAGATCAATGGAAAGTAAAGGTGGCTAACTGGAACAAACGGTTATAAAAAGAAAAAAAATATTGGCCTCTGGTAAGCCAACAAGTTTACCTTGTCGAACCTAGAAGAAAAAACTACCTCTGAAAGTATGATGCTAATAAACATCTATTCTGAGGGCTAGTATGTGGGGGGAGGGGTGGGGGACAAGGTTTCTGAGTGACTTCTCTCTGGGAAACACTGAGTTACCTGAAGTTAAACAGGCTTATTTAAGAAAAGACTCCTCAGACCCACTAATCTGTGAATATGCCTCAGGACTCTAGGAGGAGACTGTACAGCACTTATGTCACCACACACCTTCTTTTGCAGACTATCTTTATGGACTGAGACTTCCATAGAACACATGCTTAGAAACAATGCCTTTTCTAAAGGTTCAAAACACAAACATTCAAAATACAAAACTCAATTCCCTTATGTGACTCTGTGCTCACCAAACAAATTTTTGGTCTTCATACATGATTTCCCTATTCAACAGAAATGTGTGCTAGTTCCAAGAAACATATGAATGAGGGATCCACCAGATAGTATGATTGCACATTAGAGATGAATATACTGACATTCTAGTATATAAATCTTGTGATTTAGTCAGCAAAAGTAATACCTAGCCATAGAGAGAGAGAGAAAATACATACACATACAAGCCAAAAAAAGAGTAAGCCCATCCAAGTTAGAATTTCTGAATCCTCAAAGGCAAATTATTGAATGGGATATATTCATCAAGTCAGTGCTACTCTGCAGGTTCTATTAGTAACTTATAAATCAGTTTGTACTGGCAATGCCCCTATCTCGCCATGAATCTTTTGTTCAAACAGATACAAACAACTACAATCATCAAATGCCTTATTATGATACATAATCACACTCAAGATCTAGAATGAGTATGTATAGTTCTATACACCCACCTACATTAGATGGTCACAGTCAGCCAGCTTTTTATGGATCTATTTGCTATTTTAATTTAGTCTTCTTAGTCACCATCGAACTGTCACTATTGTCAGTGTTTATGTAGACCTCTTGCCACTCTTACTAATTTGTTGCTTCAAATGTATTTCTCAAAAAAATAAATAACTGAGCTTATCAAATGCAATGGTGAGGTAAACTAGGTTTTGCTTCACCTGAGTTCTTGACGTATCAAATTTCAATAGTAATAAATTTAGAAAAGCTAAATCTTTCTGGCTTTGTGTTGTCATTATCTACCTTCTGATTCTAAAAGTTATAATCGTAAATTCTGCCACTGCCACTGTAGTCTTTAGCCTTATTCCTCCTTAAATACAAACTAGGAAGTATCTAAAACTAATGAAGGAGAGAATGAGATATGTCCAGAGGCTCAAAGTATCTCCCTATAAGATACCTTCATTAATGACAAGGGGAGAAACACTAACGCTACGGTGGGGAAATGCAAGAGATGCCACCTTTTTTTTTTAATTGGAGTTTAGTTGCCTTACAATGTTGGGTTATTTTTTCTGCTGTGCAGGAAAGTGAATCAGTTATACATATACATATTATCTACTCTTTTTTAGATTTCCTTTCCATTTAGGTCACCACAGAGCACTGAGTAGAATTCGCTGTGCCACACAGTAGGTTCTCATTAGTTATCTATTTTACACATAATAGTGTATACATGTCAATCTCAGTCTCCCAATTCATCCCACCCACCCCTTCCCCGCTTGGTAACCATAAGTTCATAAGAGATGCCACGTTAACGAAGCCAACATTACCACTAATGGGATAAACAGACATCGCATGCCTCCTATATGGTGCTCAGGAAAGAACAACAGCATTTCTGTAGTATTCTTGCCAAAAATGCAAAGCCTGAATATAATCAAGAGAAAAAAGACAAATGCAAAATGCAGGACACTCTAGAAATAAATGGCCTGTGCTCATAAAAAAATGTAAAGACCATACTTGACCAAAAAAACAAAAGAAAGACTAAGGAACTGTTCCAGATGGAGAGAGACTAAAGAGGCATGGCAAGTAAATGTAACATAGGATCCTGAACCAGAAAAATGCTGTATTTTACTATAAAAGACAATAGTGAACAAGTGGTGAAATGTGAATATGATCTGTAGACTGGATGATAGTAATATGTCAATGTTAATATTCTGATGTTGATAATGGTACTGTGGTAATGTAAAAGAATTTTCTTGTTTTTAGGAAATACATATTTAGGGGTAAAGAGGCACCAGGCCTGCAATTTACTCTGAAATGTTTCAGGTAAAGAAGATAGATACAGAGAAACAAAGATGCAGATATAGATACAAGGATAAAGCAAATGTAAATGTTAGTAAAGGGTGTTCAGAAATTCTTTGTAATGTTTTGCAGTTTTTCTGGACATCTGAAATAACTCAAAAATAAAAATTAATAAAAATTAAAGCAATGTCACTATAATTTTTGTTTTTATATTACAAAACATTATTAAAATAAAGATATCTGACTTGATCAACATTATTTTCTCTTCAATCAGAACCCTCTCATTGTGCTAAATAAAAATAATCAACAACAGATAATTTGTTCAATAATGTTTTCTCTAACTTAAACTTCTAAATACTTTATTGTGTTGATGACCTAATAATTCTAAAGATTTTAAGAATGGGTAACTAGATAACAAGCAAGTATTCCTCGAGGAGAAGATGATTCAGGCAAATTTTAATTACACATTAAAGTTAACTTCAAATGAAAATTAACACTGAGGCAAGTTTAAAAGAGGAGAAAGTTCCAAAAAGTGTGGAGAGAAGTCAGATCAATGAAATTATGTGTTACCTTGGCCACTACAGAGAAGGAGGGTGATAAAAAGTATTCAAAGTTCCTTGAATGGAGGGTAATTGTTTTTCAGGTGGTACGTGGAGGCCCAACTGCTTAGTCAAAGCAGAAGCTGTCCCTAAAAGCAGAAGACCCATGTACATACCATAACTAACATCTCTGTGGCACTGAAATTTACCAAATCCCTCCAAATGCACAAACTTGTTCCCTATTCCACTGTCATTTTACAGACAAGGTATAAGAGATACTCACAAGGGGTATAAGGTAAGTAAATATTAAGAATTTTCTAATATTCAAATAATGTTATTTTAAATTAACATAATTTAAAGTAACTTCTTTATTAAATATGTCTAAATAAGATATTACAAAGACTTAGTTTGTGAAAGCCATTTTTTGTAAGCAGAACTTTTTAAATTCAACTCAGCAAAGCAGTACAGGTATGATTACCTGTTGAAATGTGAGGAAACTGTCCTGTTATATAAAATCGGGCTTCATAATGGTATTTGGCATAATAGGTCTTTTTCGTTTGTTGTTATTCTGGCCTGAAAGGACAACTGATGTCATTATTTTTAGTTTTGCTCTTTCAGTTCAGAGAGAGTCTTTGTCCAGAACAGAATCTAACATATACCTATTAAAATTCTGAAACTCTACCTCCTGAGAATACAGGGTTTCAAAATAAAGATCTAAAGTTATTAGATTTTGATCCACAGGACTCAAAGATAAAAAGCATGTTGGGAAATAGGCCCCAACACACCATCCCTGTAAACTCACCTTGAAAATAATGGCTATATTCAAGGGTGGCAGTGAAAACTGAACAGTTTCTATTACAGAGCTTTCCTGTTGACCCCAACACAAATAGTCAGATGAAGAAAGGATAAGAGAACTGTTTAGGCGCTGAACTGCATCTCCTCTGCCCAATTCATATCTTTAAGTCCTAACCCTTAGTACCTCAGAATATGACTGGAGTGTTTGGGTCTTTAAAGAGGCAATTAAGTTAAAATAAGGTCATGAGGGTGGGCCCTAACCCAACATGACTGATGCCCTTATAAGAAGAGATTAGGACACAGACAACACACAGCACAGAAAAAAAGACCATGTGAAGACACAAGAAGACGACGTCCATCTGCAGGCCAAAGAGAAAGGCCTCCAGAAGAAACCCATCCTGCCGACACCTCGATTTTAGACTTCTGCCTCCAGAAGTGTAAGAAAATAAATGTTGCTTAAGCCATCCACTCTGTGGTAACTTGTCATGATAGCCCTAGAAAACTAATACAGGAACAAATTTGAAAAGTTAAAATCTAGATAAGAATCCAGAACACAAAGACACCAAAATAGTTTATAAAATGCTTTAAAACAAAAAACTAATGAAAAATGCCTGACAAGTTTAACTATTCATATCCATATAACAAAAACGTCTTTCCTTCAACTTTCTAAAAAGACTCAATAAACATTAAGGGAAAGTGTAACATGCCCTTCGTTATATTCTCAGTTTCCTAGGAGAGTAACTTCAAGTATCCCAGAACATCCCAGTTCTGGCTAACTCTAGCCAGTCTGATAATCCTGGCCTCTATGACTTTAAATATAATCAAAATGTCAACTTCTGGGCTTCCCTGGTGGCGCAGTGGTTAAGAGTACGCCTGCCGATGCAGGGGACACGGGTTCGTGCCCCGGTCCAGGAAGATCCCACATGCCGCGGAGCGGCTAGGCCCATGAGCCATGGCCGCTGAGCCGGCTTGTCCGGAGGCTCCGCAACGGGAGAGGCCACAACAGTGAGAGGCCCACGTACCGCAAAAAAAAAAAAAAAAAAAAATGTCAACTTCTGTCCAGATCTAAAATATCACTTCTGGCAAGAATGGAATTTTACAAATTAATTACAAATCCATTTCCCTATAATTTCTCTTATTTCCACCAATTATTCTTTCAGTCAAACAGCCCAATTCATAAAAGACCAAACTCTTTTAGTAGTTTTTAAATTTAAAACTGCTCTGAAATTAGAATACGATATTTGTTCAGTTACAATCCATTCTCAGAAATCAGAATTTATGTTGCAATAATTTTTATTCTTTTAATAAAAGAAACAGCAAAGGATAAGAATCAAGATGCTAAAGAAGTGTTTCTAAAGCCCTCCTGGAATGTAAGGTTCCATACGATACAGAACTCTCCAACGGAAGCTCCGGTTGGATGTGGGGATATGCAGCCTCCGCAGAATTTCAACAGTTCTGTTGTACTTTTCTTCCACAGCACAAGTAGATTCCTCCTCCACTGTAGCAATCAGTATAAGCCACTGACTAAGGTCTAACAAAAGGGGTACAATTTAGCTCTCTGTTCTCAAAATGGTGGAATAGCCAGCAGACCACATTTGGGCATTTAATTACTTTAAGGCCTTAATCCTTTCTATTTGGGAGTTTTCTAGGTTTTTCGATCTTTGTAGACTATAAAAAGACTGCTTGTCCAAAAAGATAACATCTAAAAATTGCCTAGATTTGGAAATTAACAATTATACACACACACAATTTGGAACGGTATATTCAAGGTCCTAATATTAATCTTAGCACAAAGGCCTAAGCAGAAATAGTTTATCAATGTAACACTTTTATCAGTTCATTTTTAGAAGAAAGAGGTCCACATCCATTTTTCTCCTAGACTCTTACACAAACACCTTTACAATGAAAAGGCTTCTTTCAAAGCAGTATTTCCACTATGTTTGTTCATTTGTAACAATAATTTTTCAGTCAACTGACAAAAGATTAATAAGAAAAAGTTATTATTAATTTGTGGCTCAGTTTGCCATCTGAAAAAAAATGACTACTGACAGGGTTTATTAATTATAATGACAACAGTAATAGTAAACGTGTTGGGACTTCCCTGGTGGCACAGTGGTTAAGAATCCACCTCCCAATGCAGGGGACACGGGTTCGAGCCCCGGTCTGGGAAGATCCCACATGCTGCAGAGCAACTAAGCCCCTGCGCCACAACTACTGAGCCTGAGCTCTAGAGCCCACAAGCCACAACTACTGACCCCGCATGCCACAACTGCTGAAGCCCGTGCACCTAGAGCCCATGCTCCGCAGCAAGGGAAGCCCACGCAGTGCAAAGAAGAGTAGCCCCTGCTCGGTGCAACTCCAGAAAGCCCGCACGCAGCAACGAAGACCCAACACAGCCAAACATACATACATACATACATACATAAATAAATAAAAATAGTAAACGTGTTAACCAATGTTTAACAAACATAGCATGCAGGATATTACTGGTAAGATTCTTACAGTGAGGAAGAAGAATGAGTGCTTGGTATAAACCAGGCACTATTCTGAGCATTTAAATGTATTAATTCACTTAATGCTCACAATCCTATAAAGCCAGTGCTATATTACTGTCACTTTACAGATGAGGGAAATAAAGTATAGAGAAGCTAAGGAACTTGCTTACAGACACATAGCTAGGAAGGAACAGAGTTAGGATTTACTTGTACTAAGTGAAAATAGTGGATGTTTGCAATTTACGGAAAAAATGATTAAATGAGTTCCCCATTAGTCTACTACAATTGTTCTGAACCATTCTAGGGTCTAGAACCTCACCAAATCTCTCCCTAGAAAAGTGTGGATCCAATTTCAGAGGGTCCACAGACTCCCCTACAACTCATTAAAGAGTCCAGATAACCCAGGTTAGAAGCTTCTGCTTTGGGAAGATGGCAATTCCAACATGGCTCACTCCCTCCCCACGGTGTCTATTTCCCCAGACTCAGGGAGCTGCTGAGGATACGTGAAGTGCAAAGATTTGGGGCAAAGTGACAGCCAACAACAGGTAATAGGCTCTCCTCTCTCGTGGGCTGGGCAACACTGAGAGACTAGCTTCAGAGACCGCTAGGGAAGAATGAGAAAGGCACTGGTCATGGAGACAGCTTGGCCTGCAGGCATCCACAGACCCTGGAGAGAAACTCAATAAAGGTTCCAGAAGAGACCCTGGTCTCTTCACCAAAGAGTCTGAGTCAATAAGCAATAGCTGGATTCTGTCCTTGAGACAAGGGAAATGCTAGGAGACATATGCTCTTGCTGTCCTCAGGAGTAGATATGGTTCTGTCTGCAACCACTTGAAGAACACTACCCCTAGAACGTTACATCAAAGAGAAGTCAGTACTGAGCACCCAAGACAACCACAGTAGAGGGTGTACCCAACTGAGAAAGGATAAACATTTGGAATAACGTTCACACATGTCAAATGAAATAGAGCGGCTGAGGGACAGAAAAAAAAAATTTATCCAAAAAACAGTAAGGGTACTTAGAAACTTCTAAAGTAGCAATATAAGCACACACACACCCCTATACCCAATTAGACTTTCTGGGATAAAATAACAATTTCCCAATTATGCAATTCAGTCAATTACTTAGAAGATGATCACTGTTTGAACCTGAATTAGTAGCCTGGAAGGAGAACATAAAGAAATGATATCAAGAAACAGAGCACAGGGCTTCCCTGGTGGCGCAGTGGTTGAGAGTCCACCTGCTGATGCAAGGGACACGGGTTTGGGCCCCGGTCCGGGAGGATCCCACAAGCCGCGGAGTGGCTGGGCCCATGAGCCATGGCCGCTGAGCCTGCGTGTCCGGAGCCTGTGCTCCGCAACGGGAGAGGCCACAACAGTGAGAGGCCCGCGTATCGCAAAAAAAAAAAAAAAAAAAAGAAACAGAGCACAAATACAAACTGAGAGTAATCATGAGGGAAAAGATATGAGCCCTAGAGGGCTTGTCCAGAATACCTAACCTGCAAATAACAGGAGTCACCAAAGGAGAAAACTAACAAATGAGGAGAGAAAATCGTCACCAGAAGAAATTTCCCCTGAAATGAAGAGACACTTGAATCTGTACAACTGAAAAGGGCACATGGAGCAAAAGGCAGAGTTGATGGATATAAACATATACCTAGTCATGTGAAGAAGAAAAAAAAAATTCTTGAATTCCAATATTTAAGAAAAAGTTGGGTCATCTTTCAGACAACAAGAATACGTTACCTATAATGGAAGACAAATCAGAATGACATCAGACTTAACACTAGAAGCTAGAACACAGGAGAATGTAAAAACTACAGAAGACTAGAACAGAAGCTCAAAAATCCTATACTCAATCAAAATATCATTCCTCTTTCACAGCTAAAGAAATATACTTGAGGATGGGGCATTTCAGAGCATATCATTCACATACTCCAGCTGAGGAAATTATATGAAAAAACTTTCTAAACAAACAAATGAACTAGGGCAGAAATCTTAAAAAAGGAGAAAGAGAAGCTACAGTAAATGAGACATGCCTAGGGGTGTGTACCTAGAAGCTAAAGGGACTCTGGAAACAGAACAGATAAAACTACAAGGGAAAGTAACACATAGCCTAGAAGTATGAAATTATCTCAGAGACTCTTTACTGCTGGAAAGTCGAGAGAACCAGTTATATCATCTTTACAAATACTAATGGAGAAAAGGTCTAACTGAAAAGGAGGATGAACATAAATACAATTTTAAAGGACACAATATCTCCAACTTATCAATAGGAAGCAACAGGAATAATTAGCAATTTAATTCAAGCAACAAATAGAAAAAAGAAAAAAACTGGAATATTATTTATAAAACACAAGTAAAGATGAAATAAAATCAAGTATTTAAAGTCAGAAGGACTAAAATTTCATACTAAAAGAAAGAGTGTCAGACTGGGTTTTTCAAAAAAAACTTATGGAACAATTAAAGCAAGTGATACAGAACAGGCAAATAAAACAAAAAGAAGCAGGACACAGACATAGAACACAAACTTATGGTTACCAAAGGGGAAGGTGAGGAGGGATAAATCAGTAGAATGGAATTAACATATATACACTACTATATATAAAACAGGTAAACTACAAGGACCTACTGTACAGCACAGAGAACTATACTCAATATTTTGTAATAATCTATAAGGAAAAGAATCTGAAAAAGAACATGTATATGTATATACACATATATATAAATAAAAAACTGAATCACTGTGCTATACATCTGAAACTAACATGACATGGTAAATCAGCTACACTTCAAGTTTTTAAAAAATTTTTAATAAAAAATAAAGTCAAAAAAAATTTTAACTGGGATTCACATATATACACTAATATGTATAAAATAGGTAACTAATAAGAACCTGCTGTATAAAAAAATAAAATAGGGCTTCCCTGGTGGCTGAGAGTGGTTGGGAGTCCGCCTGCTAATGCAGGGGACACAGGTTCGTGCCCCAGTCCGGGAAGATCTCACATGCCGCGGAGATGGCTGGGCCCGTGAGCCATGGCCACTGAGCCCGTGCATCTGGAGCCTGTGCTCCGCAACGGGAGAGGCCACAGCAGTGAGAGGCACATGTACCACAAAAAAATAAAAAAATAAAATAAAATAAAATTCAAAAAAAAATTTTTAATAAAAAAAAAGTAGGTGATGCAACATGATATGAGTCAAGGTGGACTTTAAGATTAAACCACTTAAACAAGATATTCTGTCATGATAAAAGGCAAACAGTAAGGTATTTCCTTACTGTATTTATATTACTCTCTTCCTACTTTCCAACTCCTGAACACCCTCTAACTATCACTGTCTAGGGATGTTTTTTCCTAAAAGAACAGGGGAATATAAAGCCAAAAGGGAGGTGCTTCCATTACGGGTGAAGTTAGATCAGATAATACCTAGCAGTGATTTAAACTCCAGGAATATGAAGAATAAATTCTAGTGCCCAGATAGTTGGGAAGGGCTCAGACAAATACAGGAGCAACACTGGCTACAATGGGGAGCAAAGGCTGCCTTCTGAGTTTAGACCCAGGAGGTCTTCACTTTTGCCTAAACTCAGTTTGCCATGAAAATTCCAAAGAGAGCAGATGTTTGGATTTGCCCTCCTTTGGGCATCTGCCTGACTATGATTAGTGTGTGAGTGTATAACGTGCTCATGAGTGAGGGTTTCGTCGAGCCGAGTGTCTAGGTGTATTGTCCGTATTTGTGTTCACTTTTTTCTTGATCTCATTTGTTCAGATTTTTTAATCTCTTGTGTTTTCTAGAGCTGCTCATGCCCCACCCCCACCTTTGTCTTTGCAGTACTCAAAAGTTATTTTCTTCCCATCAAATATATGCTGGCTAGAACAAGAGTTATTTCTGCTAGGCAGCATCTTACCCCCAGAGCTCTCCAGCTCTTCTGCCTAACAGTTTTAAATCGGAGATTGAAGAGTCAGTTTTTCCAAACCACCCATTTTCCACGTTAGCTTGCGAGGTCTTTTCAATTCTTTTTGACTCCATGCGCCTCTGCTACACTGAGATAGGACACAGTTATGCTTATGGTGTCACCAGTTCCAGAGACGAAGGGGAAAAGGTGCACCAGGGCCCACCTAGCAGACGGGTTAGGTTGCTGCTGGGAGGTGGGGTGTCACTGTTCCCTTTGCTCAGGCAGGCTGTTTCCAGGACCCCTCAGAAACTGGTCCCCACTCCTCTCCAGGGCTCTTCTCATCCCTCTATTCATATGCATGTGTGTGTATTTTCCCTGTGACACTGGCAGTGACAGTAATTTCCCACCCAGAGAGAAGCTTGTGGTCCATGATGCTCCAAGAATGAATTTCCAAGTATTTGCCAGTGGAGGTGCAGAAGCTGTGACAAGAGTGAGTCAGCGTTGCACTTACAGAGCAACTGTATACTGCAGTAATAAATGGAAAATATCAGCAAAAAAACAAACAACAACAACAAAAAAACACACACACAGGCAAACAGTAATAAACCTATACTGTACGTATTATTTTGTAGATATATATGTAAACATTATTACAAGTGCAAGGAAAGCTGAGAGATGTATACTGAAGTAGTTATGGATGAAATTATTTAATGTCTGACATTTGTGTTAAAATACTCCAGCTATAAGGAGTAAAAGCAAGGAAAAGGAGGCATACATATAGGAAACAATACTAGCCAAGTTAAAACTGCTCTAAAAAATAAAATCTTATTTTTTAATAAATTATGAAAAACTTTATATATCTAAGACATCCTTGCATTTCTTTCTAAATAAAACACAGCCAATTTAAAAAGAGAGAAAAGATATAGAGGAAGTGAATAAAACAATAACCTTCAATAACATTGGGTTTTCTTTTGCTTTTTTTTGTGAACTTGGGCAAGTTAATAACTTTGACTTTTTAATAGATATTACCTCATAAAATACTGAAGGTCTATCACAGAAGGGTCTAGAAAGATCTTTAAAGGCCTACCATTGAGAATGATACCAGCATCAAATGGATTCACATCTAAGTCTGAATTTTTAAAGAACAGATAATGCCTATTATTAACTAGACCCCAGAAAAAGAATACTCCCACAGTTTGCTTCGAAAAAAATACATATAACTTTTATTACTAAAATCTGGTAAAGACAGTATTTTAAAAAGAAATAAAAATATTTATATTCACAAAATCCAGCAAAATACCAAAAGGAAAATCACTATGTCTAATTAAAATGTATTCCAGGACTATAAAGGAAATGTATCAGAAGAGTCCATAATGTTAATAAATTAAAAGATAAAAGGGCCACTTCTTGCCTTATCAGTAGTAACTGGTAGATAATTAGGAATTTTGACCACAACTAGAGACAAAGAGATCTTACAAGCCTTTAGAAGGAGAGAAAAATTTTAAATGATCAATAATCAGATGCATCTCAATATCAACAGCAGAAATTAAAACAAAGCAATATAAGGCCTTCAAAAAGTCAATGAAAAATTATTTCCAATCCAGAATTTTATATGCAAAATTCTAAAAGAAAACTTAGGAAAAAATTGTGACCTTAGGTCAGGCAAAGATTTCTCAGGAACTACATCAAAAGCACAATCCATAAGTTAAAAACTTGGTAAATTGGGCTTCATCAAAATTAAAAATTTTTGTACTTCAAATGACACCATTAAGAAAATAAAAACAGGGGGACCTTCAAGATGGTGGAAGAGTAAGATCTGGAGATCACATTCCTCCCCACAAATACATCAAAAATACAACTACATGTGAAACAACTTCTACAGAACATCTACTGAACGCTGACAGAAGACCTCAGACTTCCCAAAAGGCCAGAAACTCCACACGTACATGGCCATGTGTCTGACAGAGTCTTGGTGCTCCTGCCAGGTGTCAGGCCTAAGCCTCTTAGGTGGGAGAGCCGAGTTCAGGACATTTGTCCACCAGAGACCTCCCGGACCCACATAATATCAACCAGTGAAAGCTCTCCCAGAGATCTCCATCTCAACGCTAAGAGTCAGAGCCACTCAATGACCAGTAAGCTCCAGCGCTGGACACCCCATGACAAACAACTAGCAAGACAGGAATACAACCCCACCCATTAGCAGAGAGGCTGCCTAAAATCATAATAAGGTCAGAGACACCCCAAAACACAACACCAGACATGGTCCTGCCCACCAGAAAAACAAGATCCAGCCTCATCCACCAGAACGCAGGCACCAGTCCCCTCCACCAGGAAGCCTACGCAACCCACTGAACCAACCTTACCCACTGGGGGCAGACACCAAAAACAACGGGAACTACAAACGGGCAGCCTGTGAAAAGCAGACACCCAAACACAGAAGTTAAGCAAAATGAGAAGACAGAGAAATACACAGCAGGTGAAGGAGCAAGGTAAAAACGCTCCAGACCAAACAAATGAAGAGGAAATAGGCAGTCTACCTGAAAAAGAATTCAGAGTAATGATAGTAAAGATAATCCAAAATCTTGGAAACAGAATGGAGAAAAAACAAGTAATGTTTAAGAAGGACCTAGAAGAACTGAAGAGCAAACAAACAGTGACGAAAAACACAATAAATGAAATAAAAAATTCTCTAGAAGGAATCAATAACAGAATAACTGAGGCAGAAGAACGGATAAGTGATCTGGAAGATAAAATAGTGGAAATAACTACTTCAGAGTAGAATAAAGAAAAAAAAAAAGAAAAGAATTGAGAACAGTCTCAGAGACCTCTGGAACAACATTAAACACACCAACATCCGAATTATAGGGGTTCCAGAAGAAGAAGAGAAAAAGAAAGGGACTGAGAAAATATTTGAAGAGATTATAGTTGAAAACTTCCCTAAAATGGGAAAGGAAATAGTTAATCAAGTCCAGGAAGCACAGAGAGTCCCATACAGGATAAATCCAAAGAGAAACACACCAAGACACATATTAATCAAACTATCAAAAATTAAGTACAAAGAAAAAATATTAAAAGCAGCAAGGGAAAAGCAACAAATAACATACAATGGAATCCCCATAAGGTTCACTGCTGATCTTTCAGCAGAAACTCTGCAAGCCAGAAGGGAGTGGCAGGACATATTTAAAGCGATGAAGGAGAAAAACTTACAACCAAGATTACTCTACCCAGCAAGGATCATATTCAGATTTGACAGAGAAATTAAAACCTTTACAGACAAGCAAAAGCTAAGAGAATTCAGCACCACCAAACCAGCTTTACAACAAATGCTAAAGGAACTTCTCTAGGCAGGGAACACAAGAAAAGGAAATGACCTACAATAACAAACTCAAAACAATAAAGAAAATGGTAATAGGAACATACATATCAATAATTACCTTAAATGTAAATGGATTAAATGCTCCAAACAAAAGACATAGACAGGCAGAATGGATGCAAAAACAAGACCCCTATATATGCTGTCTACAAGAGACCCCACTTCAGACCTAGGGACACATACAGACTGAAAGTGAGGGGATGGAAAAAGATATTCCATGCAAATGGAAACCAAAAGAAAGCGGGAGTAGCAATTCTCATATCAGACAAAGTAGACTTTAAAACAAAGACTATTAAAAGAGACAAAGGACACTACATAATGATCAAGGGATCAATCCAAGAAGAAGATATAACAACTGTAAATATTTATGTACCCAACATAGCAGCACATCAATACATAAGGCAAATACTAACAGCCATAAAAGGGGAAATCAACAGTAACACAATCATAGTAGGAGACTTTAACATCCCACTTTCACCAATGGACAGATCAACCAAAATGGAAATAAATAAGGAAACACAAGCTTTAAATAATACATTAAACAAAATGGACTTAATTGATAACACAATTGGAACAGGACATTCCATCCAGAAACAACAGAATGCACTTTCTTCTCAGGTGCTCATGGAATGTTCTCCAGGATAGATCATACCTTGGGTCACAAATCAAGCCTTGGTAAATTTAATTAAACTGAAATCATATCAAGTATCTTTTCGGACCACAATGATATGAGACTAGATATCAATTCCAGGAAAAAATACGAACACATGGAGGCTAAACAATACACTACTTAATAACGAAGTGATCACTGAAGAAATCAAAGAGGAAATTAAAAAAATACCTAGAAACAAATGACAATGGAGACATGACGACACAAAACCTATGGGATGCAGCACAAGCAGTTCTAAGAGGGAAATTTATAGCAATACAATCCTACCTTAAGAAACAGGAAACTTCTCGAATAAACAACCTAACCTTGCACCTAAAGCAATTAGGGAAAGAAGAACAAAAAAAAACCCGAAGTTAACAATAGGAAAGAAATCATAAAGATCAGATCAGAAATAAATGAAAAAGAAATGAAGGAAACGATAGCAAAGATCAATAAAACTGAACCAGGAAGAAATAGAAGATATGAAGAGACCAATCACAAGCACTGAAACTGAGACTGTGATTAAAAATCTTCCAACAAACAAAAGCCCAGGACCAGATGGCTTCAGAGGTGAATTCTATCACATATTTAGAGAAGATCTAACACCTATCCTTCTCAAACTCTTCCAAAATATAGCAGAGGGAGGAACACTCCCAAACTCATTCTATGAGGCCACCATCACCATGATACCAAAACCACACAAAGATGTCACAAAGAAAGAAAACTACAGGCCAATATCACTGATAAACATAGATGCAACAATCCTCAACAAAATACTGGCAAACAGAATCCAACAGCACATTAAAAGGATCATACACTATAGTCAAGTGTGGTTTACCCCAGGAATGCAAGGATTCTTCAATATACGCAAATCAATCAATGTGATACACCATATTAACAAACTGAAGGAGAAAAACCATATGATCATCTCAACAGATGCAGAGTAAGCTTTCGACAAAATTCAACACCCATTTATGATAAAAACCCTCCAGAAAGTAGGCATAGAGGGAACTTACCTCAACATAATAAAGGTCATATATGACAAACCCACAGCCAACGTCGTCCGCAATGGTGAAAAACTGAAACCATTTCCACTAAGATCAGGAAAATGACAAAGTTGCCCACTCTCATCACTATTATTCAACATAGTTTTGTAATTTTTAGCCACAGCAATCAGAGAAGAAAAAGAAATAAAAGGAATCCAAATAGGAAAAAAGAGGTAAAGCTGTCACTGTTTGCAGATGACATGATACTATACATAGAGAATCCTAAAGATGCTACCAGAAAACTACTAGAGCTAATCAATGAATTTGGTAAAGTAGCAGGATACAAAATTAATGCACAGAAACCTCTGGCATTCCTATACACTAATGATGAAAAATCTGAAAGTGAAATTATAAAAACACTCCCATTTACCACTGCAACAAAAAGAATAAAATATCTAGGAATAAACCTACCTAAGGAGACAAAAGACCTGTATGCAGAAAACTATAAGACACTGATAAAAGAAATTAAAGATGATAAAAATAGATGGAGAGATATACCATGTTCTTGGATTGGAAGAATCAACAGTGTGAAAATGACTCTACTACCCAAAGGAATCTACAGATTCAATGCAATCCCTATCAAACTACCAATGGCATTTTTCACAGAACTAGAACAAAAAACCTCACAATTTGTATGGAAACACAAAAGACTCTAAATAGCCAAAGCAACCTTGAGAAAGAAAAATGGAACTGGAGGCATAAGGCTCCCTGATTTCAGACTATACTACAAAGCTATAGTAAGCAAGACAGTATGGTACTGGCACAAAAACAAAAATGTAGATCAATGGAACAGGATAGAAAGCCCATAGGTAAACGCATGCACCTGTGGTCACCTTATCTTTGATAAAGGAGGCAAGAATATACACTGAAGAAAAGACAGCCTCTTCCATAAGTGGTGCTGGGAAAACTGGACAGGTACATGTAAAAGAATGATATTAGAACACTCCCTAACACCATACACAAAAATTAACTCAAAATGGATTAAAGCCCTAAATATAAGTCCAGACACTATAAAACCGTTGGAGGAAAACATAGGCAGAACACTCCATGACATAAATCACAGCAAGATCCTTTTTGACCCACCTCCTAGACAAATGGAAATAAAAACAAAAATAAACAAATGGGACTTAATGAAACTTAAAAGCTTTTGCACAGCAAAGGAAACCATAAACAAGACGAAAGGACAACCCTCAGAATGGGAGAAAATATTTGCAAATGAAGCAACTGACAAAGGATTAATCTCCAAAATTTACAAGCAGCTCATGCAGCTCTATATCAAAAAAACAAACAACCCAATCCAAAAATGGACAGAAGACCTCAACAGACATTTCTCCAAAGAAGACACACTGATTGCCAACAAACACATGAAAGAACGCTCAACATCATTAATCATTAAAGAAATGCAAATCAAAACTACAATGAGATATCATCTCACACCAGTCAGAATGGCCATCATCAAAAACTCTAGAAACAATAAATGCTGGTGAGGGTGTGGAGAAAAGGGAATCCTCTTGCACTGTTGGTGGGAATGTAAATTGATACAGCCACTATGCAGAACAGTATGGAGGTTCCTTAAGAAACTAAAACTGCAACTACCATACGACCCAGCAATCCCACTACTGGGCATATACCCTGAGAAAAGCATAATTCAAAAAGAGTCATGTACCACAATGTTCATTGCAGCGCTATTTACAATAGCCAGGACATGGAAGCAACCTAAGTGTCCATCGACAGATGAATGGATAAAGAAGATGTGGCACATACATACAATGGAATATCACTCAGCCATAAAAAGAAACGAAACTGAGTTATTTGTAGTGAGGTGGATGGACCTAGAGTCTGTCCTACAGAGTGAAGTAAGTCACAAAGAGAAAAACAAATATCGTATGCTAACACATATATATAGAATCTAAGAAAAAAAAAATGGTCATGAAGAACCTAGGGGCAAGACGGGATAAACTACGCAGACCTACTAGAGAATGGAGTTGACGATATGGAGAGGGGGAAGGGTAAGCTGGGACAAAGTGAGGGAGTGGCATGTACATATATACACTACCAAATGTAAAACAGATAGCTAGTGGGAAGCAGCCACACAGCACAGGGAGATCAGCTCGGTGCTTTGTGACCACCTAGAGTGGTAGGATAGGGAGGGTGGGAGGGAGACGCAAGAGGGAG
Source organism: Monodon monoceros (assembly GCF_005190385.1). Classification (NCBI taxonomy): domain Eukaryota; kingdom Metazoa; phylum Chordata; class Mammalia; order Artiodactyla; family Monodontidae; genus Monodon; species Monodon monoceros. Next base: position 10,454,011 of record NW_021703785.1, read on the forward strand.
GAGATATGGGGAGATATGTATATGTATAGCTGATTCACTTTGATATAAAGCAGAAAGTAGCACACCACTGTAAAGCAATTATACTCCAATAAAGATGTTTAAAAAAAAGAAAACCCCAAAAACTTCACATGGAAAAGTAAGAGTAATCAGAAAGAATATTCCTACTGGATTCTGTATTATAATAAAAAGATATAACATCTAAAATAGTGTGGTACCAGCACATGAATAAACAGAAAGGTTAAAAAAAGAAAACAGTAAACATCTGCATACATATGGGAATTCAGTACATAATGAAAATGACTTCTAATTAATGTTGAAAAGAATGATTATTCAATAATGGCTGTGACAAACAGGTAACCATTTGAAAAAAATAAAATAAATTCCAGATGAACTGAAAATTTCACCAAGGAAGATGAAATTAGTACTAAAAGAAAACATGGAAGAAAAATGTTTCAATTATAATTGAGTAGGAAAAGTCTAAGTATATTACAACATCAGAAATGATAAAGAGATTTAGAAATTCAACTGCAAAATTTAAAAACAAAAATTTTCTCCCTAGGAAGAAAAAATATATACAAAGTCCAAAAGACAGGCAACAGGTGAGAGAAAAGTAGCCACAAATCATATCTGTATACTTTATATCTACATTCATTTGTTAATCCTGCCATGAAACAAACACAGTTCCTGGACTGGAGAAGGAATCAATTGTTTACTCACAGAGCATCTTCACACCATTTCTCACACCCCAATTCCCCATGGGTCTAACGTCCCTGTGCGTGCAGAGGGTTTTCCACCTATCACGGGGTAGAACCCCAAAAATATTTATCTCAGAGCTTATATAAGAGTTTTTGGGGACTTCCCTGGTTGCACAGTGGGTAAGAATCCGCCTGTCAATGTAGGGGACACGGGTTCGAGCCCTGGTCCGGGAAGATCGCACATGCCACAGAGCAACTAAGCCCGTGTGCCACAACTACTGAGCCTGCACTCTAGAGCCCACGAGCCACAACTACTGAGCCCATGTGCCACAACTACTGAGCCTGTGCACCTAGAGCTCATGTTCCACAAAAAAGAGAAGCCACCGCAATGAGAAGCCCGTGCACCACAACGAAGAGTAGCCCCCACTCGCCACAATGAGAAAGCCCATGCACAGCAACGAAGACCCAACACAGCCATAAATAAATAAATAAATAAATAAATGTATTTGTTAAAAAAAGAGTTCCTGGCACGTCTGCCCTTCTTCATCTCTGGAGAGAGAGCAAACTTGGCTCTGGGAAGTAAACAAATCCTTCTGGGGAGAGAGGAGGAAGGCCTCTATTTACCAATCTGGAATGTCAACAAATGGCTCTGGGGAAAGATAAGGCTTTCTCTCTAGCACTCTATCTTTAAAGCTGTTATCATTTAATCAGGTGCCAGAGGTCTTTGGTTAGAAAGCCCTCACTCTTTAAAAATGTGAAAATATTCATGGAGCAGTGCTTCCTGATGGTATCACAAATGGCTAATTTCCCAAAAAAATAAAAACATTTGTAAGTCAATAAGAAAACCCAAAGGGCAAAGGAAATGTAAAGGAATCTATGAAGAAAAATTCATCCTCACTCATAATAAGAAAAATGAAAATGTGACACATTTTTCACTACCATACAAAGATCCAAAGGCAAAACTTGCCTTTTGGCCAGGCAAGTTCTTCTATAAAAGGCAACTTGATAATACTTCACTAAATTATAAAAGGACATATCACTTTCCAGGCAATTCTACTTCCACATGTGCAAAATGATGACATATAGGGTCTTTCAATAATTGCACTATTTGCTAGAGCAGAATACTGAAAAATTATCACTAGGAAACCAATGAAATTATATGACTGTACATCCATACAACTGAATATTAAAAATCACAAAAATGAAGAAGATAATGCTTTAAATTAGGTATGGAATACTACAAAAGATATATTTTTAAGTAAAACAAAGGTCGTCTCTGCAGGAAAAATAGATGGTTGTGGTAACAAAAATGTGGTATGGGAAGTTGTTTTTCCAATGTATACTCTTCTGAACAATTTAGATTTTCTTTTAACCAAGTATTACCAATTCTTAGTATTTCAATTCAATGAAGTAGGAAACTATAAAGTTATTCAAGCAAAATTACATATCATTTATTTCATTAAAATAACATTTTAATAAAACTGTATTTTTTGGTAAAGTATCCATATCTATCCATCTTTCAAATGAAGACAGAAGGAAACAGGTGAGCATGGGTGGATACATATGTGCACTCCTACTAGGAGAAATGAACAGAGACCATTCCAAGCAAAGGGGTAACATGATAAAGGCACACAGAGGTCAAACTGAATTCAGGGAAAAGAAAGGAGAGATTAAGGCCACAGAGAAAAGAGACTTGTAATGCAAAAGCATTTGAATTTTATCTTTCAGCAAAGGCAAACAATGACTTTAAAAACAAACATATATGGGGATAGCATAGATAATCCTGATACATAAATTCTGACCAGACTGAGAACAAAACCAGTATTTATGCACCAAACGTGGTGACTTTCTCAGTGTTTCTCTTTAAGGAGAAACAGTATTTATTTCAAATATCGCTCTTAAGAAAATCCAGCAAAGTGAAGATGCTACTCACATTTCTATTACCAGGAAAAAATGTACAAATACTAAAGCTGGAAAAAGTGAGTTCAATCAGGAAATTTCAAGGAAAAAAAAAACACAAAGAAAATTATAGCTCTCCAGGCTCAAACTGAAACACTAATTAGAGATAACATACATCTTAGAAGATAAACAATGTGGTGAATGTGCCTTAAGTATTATAATTTAAGGTTAGCAAAAAAACTTGAAACAGAAAATCTACTACTAAAAGGACATTTGAATTGTTTAAACAATATCGGAAAGACGTCATTGAAATATCTAAGAATGTCTTTCTGAATACTAATCCAAGATCCTTTTTCATGCTCCCATTCAGTTTCACCCTCCACCAGCAAATATCCCTCCATCACACAGATGCTTCTTAAAAAAATCAAAATTAATTTGTCTGGTAACTGACAAGATTACTGCCACTGGAAGCAAATGCAAGAGAGAAAAGAGATACTGTTACACATTAAATGGGAGACAAATTATAAAAGTGCTATTAAACAGCATAAAATTAGGTACTATGAGATCTAATATAACTTTCTTTATGAATTTCATTTTTTCCTGAAATTCATTTATAATCTTTTTTGAGGGTACTGAACATAATTTCCTGGCAAGCCATCCATGAAACAAACTATAAACGCAGGTACCTAAATGATTTAGGCTCCCTACACAGAATTATTTGATAATAAATATCAACTTTTGGAAGTCTTATAACAAAAACAACCATGGGCCAAACTTAAAAAAAACTTACAGGCTGAGATAAATGAGCCAGAAACAAATAAAAAATAAATAGATTGAAAAAAAAATCAGAACATAGTAACAAAGTGCCCTAAACAAACACTGATTATTAATTTTGCAAATTCTGTTAAATATCCCAACTAAACCATCTAGTATTCATTGTGCCTTGAATAAAATAAAAATATACTGTAGTCACTTCAAATTGCATTCAGAATCGTATTACAAGCTATTAGTCTCATCATGACATAACAGTCTCCATTTTAATCAAAAACATGATTTCCCAGCTAATTATCTAATTAGACATTTTCATTATAAAGACATCTTTAATCAAAATCAAATTAATCTTTAAAAGGCAAAATTCTGCCACTTCTAAAGATGTTCACAAGAATAGAATACAAGCTAAAAAAGTTATTTCAAGCAGGAGTATCGTAAGTTTTGGCAAAAACTACTGAGGTTAATAACTATACAAACTATAAATATGTATTACCATTGGTCTCAAAATGCATCTAGATACATAAATTCTTCCACAGTAAATGAAAATCAGTCTCATGGTATAATCTCATAAGCACAATATTGAGAAAAGAAACCAAATATAAAAATCATACAATATAATCCCACTGATTTAAAGTTTAAGAAAGAAACAGGCAAAATTAATTCTATTTCCTAGGTGTGCATAAATAAAAGGAAGAGCTATCCAGAAATATAAGGAGATGTTTAGAATTCAGTCAGAATAGTAAATAAGAAGATGGAAGTGGAATCACTGAGAAGGGGAAGAAGTTGAGGGGCGAGGGTAAGAAGCGCTGGGCATTTTGGTACTTCCCGATCCTACTGAGGCTTACGTGAACTCTTGCTTTTAATAATTTTTTCAACTACACATTTGTATTCCATGTAATGTTCTGTATGTGTATGTTAGTTTACAATTTAAATCCAAGAAAAGGGGGAAGAAGGAAGGAAATAAAGCCACTAGTTACAGCACCAGTGGCTTCCAGAGACATTGACTGAAACTGAGGAAGCATGTCCCTAAAGTCAAATTCCAGGGCAGCCGCTTGATTTCTCAACCTCATAACTGTGGCAGAGGTGTCAGTTCCTCTAGAAGCCAGTTCTGAGGGTCATTCCTGCAAGTTCACTCTAGATACCCTTCCTTCCTCCATCCCTTCCAATGACTGGTAAGCCCTTAATCCCTTTCTATTTATCATATCTAGAGTAGTTTCTCTTATCAGCACATGAACCCTAACTAATGCACTTCATCAAGAAAGTTCAAGAAAAAAAAAAAAAAGGAATTTCCAATATGAAGTATTAACAGTAACAAAGCAGAAGGGCTAGACACTGACCATTAAATTAACCTGATACTTATCTCTCATTTCCAACAGATTTCTTAGCACAAGCATAAAAACTAAATATTTAACACTTTAAGGAGTTGATTTTTAGCTTTTATAACACAAGAAGGGGTGGTAAAGAAGGGAAAAGTATAGAGGCGTGGAGAGGAATGAAAACCAGAGTTTCTGTTACCTGGAGTCTCGTATTCATTTCCAAGAAATAAAAATTCTTTTTTGAGTCCACAAGGAATTCTACGGTTCCAGCAGAAGAATAATTTACTGCTTTGGCAAGGGCTACAGCTTGTTCTCCCATTGCTCTTCGAGTCTCAGAATCCAGAAAAAGGCTGCAAATAAGAAGGAGTAATTTCCTACATTTTGAACAAAAATTAAGTAATCTTTTGTGTGCATTACATAAAAATTTTCTTAAAGTTTACTTAGATATGATCATCTGTATCAACTTAAGATTTCATATTATATGCTTTATATATGCTTATAATGTATGCTTATTGTGTTATTAAGCATAACATGTTTAAATAAATCAACTTAAGATTTTTATAAAACATCTGAACTTTCCACACTACACTGCAACTTCAATCAATCTATAAAATATACAGTTACTTTAGCACAAGTAGTTGTTTCCTATGAGTAAAATTTAACATATACATTCATAATTTCTCCAAGTAAGATTGGAAGTCGTGCCCTATAGAGAAAACGTGTGTTAGGTGAGCTTCCTTCAGGCAAGCATTATAGCGCTGCGGGCCAAGACGGTGAGTTCAAGGTTAATGAATCAATAGTATGTATTAAAATAAGGTGTCTTTCAACAGAAACACATACAAAACAAGGTTATGTATTAATCGGTTGATGAAAATGTTCTGACCAGAGGCTCACAGAAACTTAATTCTGTATTTCCCCTAGGAGCAATGCTTCAGTATTTATTAATTCAGTGTTCACAGTGACTTTATAAAATATAACTACCACAGGACTTCCCTGGTGGCGCAGTGGTTAAGAATCCACCTGCCAGTGCAGGGGACATGGGTTCAAGCCCTGGTCCAGGAAGATTCCACGTGCCGCAGAGCAACAAAGCCCATGTGCCGTAAATACTGAGCCTGCGCTCTAGAGCCCGTGAGCCGCAACTACTGAGCCCACGTGCCACAACTACTGAAGTCCTCGTGCCTAGAGCCTGTGCTCCGCAACAAGAGAAGCCACCGCAATGAGAAGCCTGTGCACTGCAGCAAAGAGTGGCCCCTGCTCGCTGCCAACTAGAGAAAGCCTGCGCACAGCAACGAAGACCCAACACAGCCAAAAATTAATTAATTTTTTTAAAAAACATAACTACCACAAATAACAAGAATCCACTGTACATCTAATAAATCCTCAAAACTTTTGTTTCACAATAAAAAAGCACCTTCCAGCAGGCAAGTAAAAGGGTTTCAATGAACCCTGAAAAGAATATTTATCAAATCATTTCTGCATTTTCACATATTTTGCTTCTACGCAAAAGAGGTTCTGAGAAATAAAACAGTGACTACTTTTCTATTTGTGGATTAAAATTATTCTCAAATGTGTAAGATTTAGATGACATTTTATGAACTTTTTATTATGGAAGAATATAATGAACTTGCACATACCTGTTTCCCATATGTAACAATTATTACTACATAGCTATTCTTATTTTGTCTATGCTGCATGTCCACTTTTCTACCAGCTCCCCCCCTTTTTTTTTGGCTGTGCCACGCAGCTTATGGGATCTCAGTTCCCCGACGGGACTGAACCCAGGCCACGGCAGTGAAAGTCCGGAATCCTAACCACTAGGCCATCAGGGAACTCCATTTTTTTTCTTTTTTAAAGCAAATCCCAAATTAGGTATTACTTCTTCCATAAAAAAAACTTCCGTATCTGTTTCTATAAGTACTCTTTTATAACATAATCACACTTTTAAAATTAACAAGAACTCCTTAATAGCTTTAATATCCAGTTAGTATTCAAATTTACTGGATTATCTTGTAAATATCTTTTTAGAGCTAATAACTTTGAATCAGGATCCAAATAAGATCTAGCCACTGCATCTGACTGGTTTTTAAATCTTTATGATGCTTTTAACTTGTAATGCCCTCTCCTTTTTTTTTTAAGCCAAGGATCTGGTCATTTTCCTGTCTCATTCCTCTACATGCAATGTTCACAAGGTCTTTTAACATTACATTTCTATTTCTTGTAAACTGCTGATTAGATCTAGAGCCTTGAATAGATTCAGGTTTGACTGGTTGAAGGGGAGGCAAGGATACTTCACAGGTGGGAAGTGTACTTCATACTGTCTCCCCGTTGATGACATTAGGATTCATCATTGGATTCAGATGTTATGAATCTTATCTACCTATTATAAATAACAGCTCTGCATTAACCTAACAGATACAGGCATAGGTGACATTTCAACAATAATGGCTGACAAAATTAATGCAACCAAAAAGAAAAAAAAGGAAATGCAACTAAAGATTAACATCGTAACATTTGGATAATATCAAGCACAGGTGAGCAGAACTATTTTTGTCCTGTCTGGTCTTATTCTTTCCCTTGTCATAAACTCTGCTAGTGATACTCAGAGCTGCAAGCAAGCTCACCACTGCACTCAAAGCACAGAGGGAGATTCTTACTCCAGGAATTGAAAACTGCATATTCCATTTATTTTAATATTTCACAATACACAAATACATATCAAGTCACTATTAACAATCGGTTCTAGTTTTTTTTCCTACTGCTTTAAGTTTTCCTTGGATTTTTCTCTCAATTAATAGATGAGATGTTCATATGAAAAACTTACATTTCTAGAGAAAGAAAGGAAACAAATAAAAATCAAGGTTCCCAGTCTGTGAAAGATTTCTATCCCAGGTAAGACTTGAGTGGATGTCCAATAAAAAGAGAAAGTTAATTATATTGGAAGTGTTAAGACAAGAAGATAAGAAAACATAAGACTGCAAAAGTGGTGTGTCAGAGACTATTACTGTTCTACCATCACCCCCTGTCCCCTTTTTCCATTCAACTAGCTGGGCACATGGTGACTTCGGGAAAACAGACATATCCCAGACTCCCTAGGAAAGTACCTAACTTCGGATCACTGCCAAGTCAACAACGCTGGCAGCTTCTAGGACTCTTCCTAAAGACATAGAACATTCCTTTTGGTTCTCTTCTTCCATTCGTCTTACATGGGCCAAGAGATAAAGGGCTACACCCCATGTAGGCCACAAAGGGCTGTTCTTCACAGCATGGTGAAGATGGGAAGGACTCTGAAAGGTGCATGTTTTGGGGGAGGAAATCAGGGTATGAAGATGGACAAATGAAGGTTGAGATGCCCATTAGATATCAAAATGTAGGTGTTGAGTAGACTGTTGGATATTTAAATCTATAATTTGGGGGGGGGGATATAGGATTTGATTTTTAACAATACTCTGTGATTTTAAAAATCCACTCATATTCAGACCTAATCTTTTCAGAAATCACACGCGCACACTTTTTCAAGGCACACTGGCTATGCTGATTAAGCTACAATTGGTTATATTCCTTAATGTCTAGTTACTAAATATACCAATGAACACTCAACTGGGGATTTTTAAGAACTAAGAGGAAACCAGAATATATATAAATACCAAACTAGCGTCAAAGTAGAAATGAAGCTCCATGAAATTGCTACACCAAACACATGATAGGTGGCTTGGAGAAGTGCCCAAAGTAGTTCTGATGAATCAAGGAATCTCTAAGAACCATGTCCCAAAAGCCTTTTCATGGTAGGATAAACTCGGGAAATTCAGGATCAACTTTATGAAACTTTTGGCAACTGGAGAGCCTAGAAGGTAGGTATCCCAGAAATTCCACATGCTCAGACACACCAACAGGGTCTAGGCTACCTAGAAGACTATGGGAGTCAGAGTGGGTTATCACCCCACTTTTTCCTCTAATGAAACCCCAACTTCTTGTTCAAGTATTCTCTCACTTTCATGCATTGAAGTACTGAGAAAGATCAAGTGGCAAATTCTTAATTATAAAAATATACATTAAGACCACTTCAAACTAAAAAGCTTCTACACAGCCAAGGAAACTATCAACAAAATGAAAAGGTAACCTACTGAATAGAAGAAAATATTTGCAAATCATATGTCTGATAAGGGGTTAGTACTCAATATACATAAAGAATTCATACAACCCAATAACAGGAAAAAAATCTGATTTTAAAATGGGCAAAAGATCTAAATAGACACTTTTCCAAAGAAAACACACAGATCACCAACGCACACATGTAAATGTGCTCAACAGCACTGATCATCAGGGAAATGTACATCAAAACCACAATGAGATATCACCTCACACCTGCTAGGATGGCTATTATCAGAAAGACAAGAAATAACAAGTGTTGGCAAGGATGTGAAGAAAAGGGAACCCTTGTGCACTGTTGGTAGGAATGTAAATTGGCGCAGCCATTATGGAAGAGAGTATGGAAGTTACTTTAAAAGTTAAAAACAGAACTACCATATGATCCAGCAATTCCACTTCTGGGTATATATCCAAAGAAAACAAAAACACAAACTTGTAAAGAAACATGCACCCCCATGTCCACTGCAGCATTATTTATAATAGCCAAGACATGGAAACAACCTAAGTGTCCACTGATGCATGGATGAAGAAATGTGGTATATATATATGTATGTATATTATATATATGTATATATATATACACACACCACATACACATATGCAGTGGAATATTATTCAACCATAAAAAAGAATGAAATCTTGGCAATTCCCTGGCAGTCCAGTGGTTAGGACTCCGTGCTTTCACTGCCAAGGGTGCAGGTTCAAACCCTGGTCAGGGAACTAAGATCCTACAAGCTGCATAGCCAAAAACAAAAACCCCAAAACCAAAAACGAATGAAATCTCGCCATTTGTGACAACATGGATGGACTTTGAGGGCATTATGCTAACTGAAATAAGTCAGACAGAGAAAGACAAACACTGTATGATCTCAGTTATACGTGGAATCTTTAAAAAAAAAAAAAAACAAGCTCATAGATGCAGAAATCAGATTGACGGTTGAGGGGCAGGGGGACATAAACAGTACAAACTTACAGCTATAAATAAGTCGTTGAGATGCAATGTACAGCATGGTGACTATAGATAATACTGTATTGCTTATTTGACAGTTGCTAAGAGAGTAGCTCTTAAAAGTTCTCATTACAAAAAAAAATTCTGTTAACTATATATGGTGACGGATGTTAACTAGACTTCCTATGGTGATTTCACAATATATACAAATATTGAATCGTTATATTGTAAACCTTAAACTAATATAATATAGTTGACCCCTGAACAACACAGGTTTGAACTGCAAGGATCCATTTACACTTTTCAATACTAAATATTACAGTGCTACAAGATCCAAGGTCAGTTGACTGCAGATACAGAGGAACCACATATACAGAGGGCTTACTTTAAACGTTATATGTGGATTTCCAATTGCATGGAGGGTCAGCATCCTTAACAACTGTGCTGTTCAAGAGATAATTATGTGTCAATTATACCTCAATGAGGAGAATTTTTAATATATACACACTAATGCATTCTACTATTACTATTAAAGCAATTTTAGCTAATAAAATGGGAAAGAAATATGTGAAATATATAAAAATCAGACTACTATAAAGTTTCCCTGGGAGAAGCTCTTACCTTGGTGCTTCCTCTACCACCTTCTGATTTCTTCGCTGAATTGAGCACTCTCTTTCATTGAGCCACAAAGCATTCCCATGTTTATCACCTAAAACCTGAAAGAGCAATAATACCACTTGAAAAATTACAGAGCCATCTCCATAGCATATGTGCCCAATTAACATTTTCTCCACGCAACACCCCTTGGATTTTAATACTCCAACCTCATAAAACATATATACCTCTCAAATACAGTCTTCTTTTGGTTGACATTAGTGGAGGAAAATTTTATATTTACCACTCCAAAACTCAACTGAACACTTCTATTAAAGACTTGAGGAAAAAATTCTCATCTTACATTTCCAATACACTGGGTAAAACATGAGAATCAATTGTACCAATTTTGTGAGGGACAATGAGTATCAATAAAGGGAATATATTCTAGATTTCAAGGGCACGAAGGAGAGCCGCAAGGATTATTACAAACATCTGTTCGTTGTTAATATTATCACGTCTGTTGATCAGGAAATGCTATTTCATTTACAACCAGTATGTGGTCTGTTACTTATATATGGATATTTTTACTGTGCTTTATTTTTGTTATAAGAAACGGGTAAAAGGTCTGGGGTTAATATATAACATTATGCTTTTTCCCATTTGTAATAATGGGAAATAAACTGGAGTTTTTAATTTTAATAAAAATTTTAATAAAAATATATCCCAAATACTGAATGGGACATACTTTTACTTTAAAAAAAAAATCACTGTTTATCTGAAATTCAAATTTAACATATATCTTATTAGCTAAATCTGGAAACAGTAAAACATGCTCTTTATTAATGTTTTTGCATAGAATATTTGATCAGAAATAGATTAATCTATTTTCATGATTAAGGAGTAGATGCATACTACTGAATGCATATATTTAAGTTCACGGGGGTAAAAGCTCTTCTAGAAGCCAAAATCAAGGCACTAGCTTAAGCTCCAAACAGCTATGCCACCTCTCTGGGCAAGTCACTGTTTTCCCATGCATTATAAACAGTAGATAATGTCATCTTAATATTTTATATGGCTGCTGAAAACATCAAATCAAAAGAGATCATGGTTTAACAAGTATAATAAAACTATAAAATGAACAGTTAATAAATGACTACAAGGTTAATTTTTAGGAAATAAAACCTACCTAAACCTCAAGAATGCTTCCAAAGGAAAACATTAATGAAATGCCAGTAAGCTGGAATTTTATTTCTAAGACTCAAAGGTGACTGCATGAAGTACATCTAGAACTATTTTTAAACGTTAAATTTATTCTACCTCCTTTTTTATTCTAATTGACGTGGAAGTGAAAGTAGACTTAGTCTCCAAGAAATAAAGCCACAATAACCAAGAATTCTTAGAAACATTTTCAACTGTAAAATATCAGATTCAAATATACACAGAATCAAGTTTGTTTTTCCCTGAAGTCTGTGTAACTGTGCCACGCAGCTTGTGGGATCTTAGTTCCCAGGCCAGGGCAGTGAAAGTGCCAAGTCCTAACCACTGGACAACCAGGGAATTCCATTAATCAAATGAAGAGACAAAGTAACCAGAAAACATCATAAATAAAAAGTGCTTGTAAGGGAAGTTAATACTTAAACACATCATGAGTTTTTTAAACTTTTAATATAGCCCTTTACAGATATGCACGTACTGAATATGGAAAGATCTCCCAGATATACTGCTTACTGAAAAAGCTTTATCATAATAGACTGCTCCACATAATGGCAAGCCCTTTAACATCCATGGATCCAGCCCATAAAATGCCATCAGTGCCCTGGTTTAAACCACACAGAGCTGTGCCATTCCTATTGCCAGTACACAGTTTCAGCACAAGAAAGAAGAGAGTATGTGATAGCTCGTGTGAAAAACAATAGTTGATATACATGTATATACTTCACAGACTATGGCAGGATATTCAAAAAACAGTAACAGTGCCTGCTTCTAGGGATAGAAACCAGGGGACTTGGAGACAAGGGTGAAAGAAGGCTTACTTTTCATTGAATACCCTTTATCATGTGCACAAATTATCTAACATTAATTAATTAAAACTGAAGAAAATAAGTAAAAAACCTTCCAAGTGTAGATCAGATATGGGAAACATCTGTGTTGCCTATTTAAGTTACTGGGAGATATTTTCACCTAAGTTTAAAAATATCGGACAGGATATACGCCACGGTTAATTAAAATAAACTAAAAGCTTATGTAGAAATATAATTATTTAAAACAATTGAACAAACATTTACTGAGTATTAGTAATGTGAAGGACACTGCCTGGTTGCTAGGGAAAACAAATGAATAAGATCCAGCCTCTGTCCTCAAGGACTTCTTCGTCTATGAGGAAAGTCTGATAGCTAAAGATAAAATGGTGTAAGTGGTCTTGGAATAGCACAAGTAAGTGCTAGATGGGGAATATAGAAAAGGGGGGAAAATTAATTTTACCTCTAGGATCTTACAGGAAGGGTAGCCCAAATATCTCCCCTAAATTACAGACTTAAATATCCAACAGTCTACTCAACACCTACATTTTGATATCTAATGGGCATCTCAACCTTCATTGGTCCATCTTCATACCCTGATTTCCTCCCCCCCAAAACATTTACCTCTCACAGTCTTTCCCTTCTCAGTAAGACAGTCCCATTCTTATAATTCATCAGGCCAAAAGCCTAAAACTATCTTTGATGCCTTATTTTTTTCTTATACATCACATCTGATCTTTAGAAAATCTGGTCTACCTTCACAAAATATCCAGAATTCAATCACATCTCACCACCTCCACCACACGCTGGCCCAAGGTGCTACCCTCTCCCACAAGAATTATTACAAAACCCTCCAAAGGGATCTCTCAGCTTAAATTTCTGGGTTTCGATTGCTAAGAACCATTGAATACTGTGTGCCTCCCTTTTTCTACCTTGTTGAATAGGGGATATTCATTGCAGTGTCATATCCTTTACTCATCATTGTATTTTTGATAACTGAGTGTCACATTGTCTTTAAATACAGAGATCTTCACATCACAAAAACTGCTCTTGAGAAACCATACACAAGAAGTCTCGTCTATACCTGAACCAAGTCTGAATATGAGATTCTGGTCTTGGAAGGAAGGTAGGTATATTCTGCCTATGGAAGGACATAAGCATTGGGGGCCGCAGAAAGGGTTGTGATAACTAGTATCCAAAAATAGCCCTGAATATAACAAACCCTGGTATGCGCACCCTTGCATAAGCACTTATGGCAATGATTCTAGGCTGGCCAAGTGACTTGCAAAATGCCACAAAAGTGCTCCTGTGCCACCTAAACTTTAAAAGACAGAATGGCTACTTCACATAGCTCTGATACTCAATATAAGAAGTCTGGATATCCTGATAGAAATTCCACATGGAGAAGTCATGTGGAAATGCCCCAAGAATGAATAAAGAGAGAAAGAGAGAGGCCCAGCTGTCCCATGTCTTGGCTGACCTCACCTTCAAGTCAATCCTCCAAGGCACTAACGTTGGATGTTCCAAACCAGTCAAGCCCCAACATGACTACTGCCCCAGTGGACAGACACCTAGTGAGGCAAAAGATGTGCCCAGCCGAACCAAATCAACCCACAGAATTATAAGAAATAGTTAAATGTTGTGCAGTTTTTTTCATTGTGGCAAAATATAGGTAAAATTTACCATTGTAAACTTTTTTTTTTTTTTTTTGCGGTACGCGGGCCTCTCACTGCTGTGGCCTCTCCTGTTGCGGAGCACAGGCTCCGGACGCGCAGGCTCAGCGGCGATGGCTCATGGGCCCAGCCGCTCCGCGGCATGTGGGATCTTCCCGGACTGGGGCATGAACCTGCGGCCCCTGCATCGGCAGGCAGACTCTCAACCACTGCGCCACCAGGGAAGCCCCATTGTAACCATTTTTAAGTGTACAACTCAGTGGCATTAAATAAGTACATTCACACTGTTGTACAACCTTAAATGTTTCAAATCACTGTATTTTGGGATGGTTAATCACTCAGCAATAGATAACCAAAACACAAAAAATAGACAAGTGGATTTAAAAAGGACACTGGATACAAGATTAATACATAAAATTCAATTGTTGCTACATATAAGCAACAATCAATAGGTAAATGAAATTTAGAAAATAACATTTATAATAGTGTCAAAACTTATCAGACATCCAGGAATAAATCTAATGAAAGATAGATAAAACCTCTACACTCCAAACTGCAAAAAAATGCTGAGAGAAATTAAAGATATAAATACATGAAGAGATATTCTAGTTCATGGCTTATAAAACTCAATATTGTTAAGATGTTAATTCTCCCCAGAATAATCTCTAGATTCAATATAATCCAAATCCCATCTGATGTGGGGAGAGGGTGGGAATGTAGGTAGAAGGTAGAGACAGATTGACAAGACAAAGTCTAAAGGTTATAGGGAAACTCAAAGAATATAAAAAAAGCCAACATTATCTGAAGAAAAACAATAAATTTAGAGCACTTACAGTACCAGATTTTTACACTTACTACAAAAGCAAAATAATTAAGACAGTGACCAAATGTCACTTAATTTACAGCAAATGTACACCACAATAAATGATGCTGGAAAAATTGGGTATGAGAATGTAAGAAAATTTACTTTGACTCCATCTCACATCAAACAAACAAAAAAATTCAAAGAGAGTAACAGGCCTAAATACCAAACCTAAAACAATAAAGCTCCTAACTTGGGTACGCAAATTGGACTTAAACTGGACTTCAACAAAATTGAGAACTTCTATTCCTTGAAAGACATTATTAATAAAGTGAATAGGTAATTCACAGATGGGGGGAATATATGGGGTGTGTGTGTGTGTGTGTGTGTATGGTGAAGGACTCATAATCAAAATAGATATAGAACCCTGAACACTCAATAATTCCAAAAAATCTAATTTGAAAAAGGGGGGCAAGGGTGAGACTTGAGCAGTCGCTTCACAAGATAAGATATCCAGTTTTGGTCAATCAACGTATAAAAACATGCTCAGCATCAATATTCATCAGGGAAATGCAAATTACAAGAGATACTATTACATGTCCAACAACATGGCTAAACATTAAAAAACTGAGAACACCAAATGTTGGAAAAGATGGCTGAACTGGAAACATTCATATATCATGGGCAGGAGTATATTTTATTGATAGAACAACCACAGTATCTATCAGAACTAAACATAACCTGACCATGTAATTCAACAATCCCTCTCCTCAGTATATGCGAAAGTATGTACGTTCAGAAAAAGACATAGCAGTTTATTCATAACATCAAAAAATGGAAACAACCTAAAGGTTCACCATCAGAAAAATGGATACATTGCAGATTATTCAAATAATGGAACACCACAGAGCAATTTTTGAGTGAATGATAATGCACAGCCTCATGAACCTCAGATATGATGTTGTGTGAAAGAAGCCAGCACAAGCAAGTATGTACCATATGATTCCATTTATATGCAGTTTAAGAACAAACAAAAACAATCTATGGTATTAGATGTCAGAACAGCAGTTAATTTTGGTGGCTAAGGAGAAGGACTGACTGGAAGTGGTATGAAAGAATCTTTTGATATAACAGAAATGATCCATATACAGATCTGGATGGTTGTTACACAGTTATATATGTATATAAATAAATTTTTACTAAATTGTACACTTAGGTGGACTTCACTGTATATGTGATATTTCAATTTAGAATATCTAAAAACAAAAACTAACAAACAAAACAAAATCTGCTAGCCTCAGAAAGAAATACATTACGTTCAATGTTTTAAAAATATAAATGGATTATATGTTTGCAATTTGTTTTTTCCACTCTGGAAGATTTGAGGATCTACATGAAGATTTCCTAACTAGAAATAATATCTATGTAAAGTGATGATTAAACTTAGAAAACACAATGACAAAATCTAAGACTTTGTTTTATTATGCCCCATCAGAAAGTTACAAGGGCAGCAAATAACCTTTTATTTAATTTTCTGGAACTCTATCCACACAAAATTAAGAAAAAAATAATAATACTTTCATTTCAATATGATTTCTAATCTGATATTTATATTTTATCAATTTCAATTGTTACATATCAATTCATAGCCACAATGTGTAAAATTAGCAAAAGGCATTTCTGACAGAAAAACAAAAATTTCGGCAGACTTTCCTTCTTCGTCTGTGTTTTATTTCAGAAAAAAAAACATTTTATTTTGCTGAAAGCCACACCTCCACAACCACTTTAAAAGATGGATTACAATCTTAATCTGAGTAGAAGAAATGATTTATTCATCTCTATCCAATAGCAGAACGCCTGCCACAATAAGCCACACAGACATCTGTGAACTGAAATGATATAAGCGTCCAGGTCAGGCACTTTTCTTTTAAAAATGCCCCAAAGTGGCCCAGTATCAGAAGGAGACTGAGTGCGCCTCTAGGTAGAATATATTCTGCCTGCACGGACATCTTGTGGCTATCGCTTTCTGGAGCTGGGCTTCTGTATCATTCCCCATCCAATCAACATTCTGGCACTTTGAAAAAAGGATACCAGACTCCAAAGGGAGGCGATCAACTTATGTACATTCTCTATTTCATACTTATTCGAACATACCGGAACTTTCACAATCATTCTAAATGTAAGAAAGGGTGTGTTTCTAATAGGAGTAAGTAATATTATTTTAAAGTTATAATAATTCAAAAGATATCTTAAAATGTACCAACCTGGACTTCTATATGACGAGGGTTATCAATAAATTTTTCTATTAGTAGCCTATCATCACCAAAACTAGAAGCAGCTTCTTGAGATGAAAATCTAAAACCATCCCTGTAAAGAAAAACAAAACAGTCAAATGAACACAAAACAAATACAGCCCTCAATATAAAAGAAAACTAATTAAAGGTTTATTTGTGCTTACTTCTGAACAAAGCAGAGAAAATTTCACTTATAATATACAAATAACTCAATTAATTTTGGTTGAACAACTCTTCTACTCACTAGCTCTGTGACTCTGGGTGAATGCTTTAATTTCCCTGATCCTAGATTTTTATAGAAACAAGAATACCAATACTTATTTCACCAACTGTTAAAAATGAGGTATTTTTAATAAACCATACAAATCATATAAAATTTCATTTCTCTGACCTTACTATACCTTAATTCCACTAATAAAAATATATAAAAATGCATATACATTTGACTCAAAAGTCAGAAGATGCACACAAAAATGTAAAGGACCTAGACGACTGCACAACTGGGGCAGCAAATATACTCAGTAAGAATACAAAAGGAGGGTCCTCAAGAAGACTCCCTGATATTTTAAATACACAACTTTAAAAGCAATGACCTCCCACACATCCATACAGATCATTACAATTTTATCTTCTTTAAAATTGTTCAAAAATAATAATTAAAAGAGAAAAGGTTCGATTTTTTAAAATAAAAATATGAATTTAATTATTGCTTTGTATATTTTATTTCCAAACTATAACTTAAACATTATCATTATTAAAATATGCTTACTAAAGTCATACACGTTGAAATTTCACTCAGTCTATTAAAAACTCAAACTTGCTTACCTAACACTAACTAGAGTATGTTATATTCCATTCACTGATATACTCGAGTATAAAATTTAATTCCTTTTATATGTAATTAATAGTTTCTTAATCTTCAAATCAAATACCTGTATTTAATGTTCAACATTAAAATTCTTTTAATCCTTTCATTTGCAAACACTCCATCTGGCAATATTAGAAATAACTATCTCATTTGTTTGTGTGCTTGGAAAATACAACATTGCAAGTAAACACAGACTAGAAGGATAAATTTGAAAACATACTGCAAAAATTTCTATTTCTCAGCATTCTCAGAAAAAAGGTATCACGTGTTCTTAGTCCTCCATTACTCCCTTGATTTTAGGGAATGGAGTTTAGATCTCAGGAGACTACAAACCTCGAAGAAATGAAAGCAAAATGAATCATTGTTTTCAATACCATATAACTAACTTTTTATTAGGTGGGATACAATGATTCACAAGGAAAAAACATAGTACTTTACAGTTTGTCTCTGCTCTAATGATTTTAAAGTTTTCATTTTGCATTTAAATCAAAGATACCAAAAATTTTAAAAATCAAAGTCACCCAAATAAATTATCAGATTTGAAAGCATTACCAACATGTTTTAGAGCTCATGGAAAACTGCATTTAGATCATTTGTAGCACTCAGTAATACATTCATTCAATAAATACTTACTACTCATGAAACTATGTGCCTGGTGCATATATATATGTGATGGAAATACAAAATTAAAACAGAAACTGCCCTCACAACACCTAAAGTCTAGTGAGGTTACTCCAAAATGTAGACATGATCAATTTTCCATGTATGCCATAACATTTCATTTAAATTGGCATAAGGCAGCAATCCCACTACTGGCATATACCCTGAGAAAACCGTAATTCAAAAAGAGTCATGTACCACAATGTTCACTGTAGCTCTATTTACAACAGCCAGGACATGGAAGCAACCTAAGTGTCCACTGACAGATGAATGGATAAAGAAGACGTGGCACATATATATACAATGGAATATTACTCAGCCATAAAAAGAAACAAAAAAAAATACCGTATGCTAACACATATACATGGAATCTAAAAAAAAAAAAAAATGGTTCTGAAGAACCTAGGGGTAGGACAGGAATAAAGATGCAGACGTAGAGAATGGACCTGAGGACACGGGGAGGGGGAAGGGTAAACTGGGATGAAATGAGAGAGTGGCATGGACATATATACACTACCAAATGTAAAATCGATAGCTAGTGGGAAGCAGCCGCATGGCACAGGAAGATCAGCTCGGTGCTTTGTGTCCACCTAGAGGGGTGGGATGGGGGGGTGGGATAGGGAGGGTGGGACACCCAAGAGGGAGGAGATATGGGGATATATGTATATGTATAGCTGATTCACTTTGTTATACAGCAGAAACTAACAAACCATTGTAAAGCAATTATACTCCAAAAAAGATGTTAAATAAATAAATAGGGATAAGGAAAAGAAAGCCAGAGATTATTATGAAAATATCTGAGTCTACTTTCAACAACCTCCATGACTCTTACCCTAATTTATTATACAACAAACACTGTATTTTTTAAAATCTTTCAGATGTTCTAAAGATTCTAAGATAAGTATAGATGTTACTTCCCTGAAGATGTTACAAGAGGGACACACTCCTTAAGATAAAAGAATAAAGCAAAATTATAAAGCAGAAACTAACACACCATTGTAAAGCAATTATACTCCAATAACGACGTTAAAAAAAAAAAAAAAGAATAAAGCAATTAATGGCTACTAAGTTTTCCATCTGAAGAATGTTAAAATTTTTGTGGATTATGCACAAAAATGTCTTCCTTGAGGGAGGAAGGAGTAAATGCAGTGCAGCACGATATTAACAGTTGGTGACACCAGAAGACAAATATATGGGTGTTTTCTGGACTGTTCTCTCAATTTTTCCAAAGTTTTGATTTTTCCAAATTAACAGAGGATACAGAGCAAATTTTTAAAATGAGGGTCTTGTATCATTATATCAAATAATGTTATACCTTTGTTAACTTCAACAAAGTTTTAGAGATGGCTTATTTATCAAGTTGAAAAGAGTAATTTTAGGTAGAAAATTGTTTATGTATGTATTTTTACTAATTATATGAAAATATTTTGAAACAATGTGACATTTACTGACCAAGAAAGGGTTAACTTATTTACCAAAGATGCCCAATATATGGATACAGCAATTTCCAAAATCACTGAATTCTAAATTAAAATCCATTGGTTAAAAGCAGCATAGTAAATCTCATTGCCAAGAAACTGAACAGTAATCCTACCATAAAAGATTATGTTACTAAGAGTAGCCCTGGAGAAATGACTGATAACAAATATGAGATCCTAAGAACAATAATGAAAAATAAGTGCTAAGGCTTTCAGTGGAATGGCTATATAAGTGCCATATAAAAGGGGAAAACACTGTTAAAAAAACATTAAGAGTTCACAAAATACACATCTCTTATAAAACCATTAAGTTGTGTTTAACATCTTTATTACCTCATTCTTTACTACCAATAGACTGTAGCAGATTGTCTTTTCCAAACATGGCCACAACAGCATCTCCCATTCCATATGCTCTTCTAAGAAACTTGCCACTCCCCTTCACAAGGAAGTGAAGTCTAACGCCCCTCCCCTTGAATTCAGGTAGGATTTGTGCTCACTTGTAATCAACAAAATATGGTGAAGGCAAGCTGTGGGCTTATGAGACTGGATCATAAAAAGTGATACAGCTTCCACTTGCATTTGAAACAAATACTCTTGGACCCCTGGGTCACTGTGTAAGAAGTCTAAAGTCACCATCCCGTGAGGAAGCCCAACCAAACCATGGAGACGTCCACTAACTCACAGGGGTTACAAATAAAGCACAAGAGATAGCTTCAACACCTGAACTTCAAAAGTCAAATAAGACGAATTATGTGGTAAAAATGGGGCTAAGTATGCCTCCTACCCTTATGCCTGCTTCAACCCACACACAACAACTAGCCAGCCCAACTTCAAACATTTCACATAGTTAACCAATGCTCTGCAAGTCTCCACTATCAAAAGGAACCACGCCAGGCAAAGAGTTCCAGAGAGAGGCTAAGAAGCAGACCATTCTTCAATTAAGCATCTCAGTTCTGAAGATAAACGCCCTCACTCTGACCTTAACTTCTTTGGCATTTCCTAAGAAATTTTCAAGTAAATTAGTGTTGCAGCATATCCATTTAATTCTTATAAATCAACACTAAGGCCAAAGAGAGAATAAGAGCAAAAAAATAAGGTAACTTAAACAGGGCCTGCAAGTCATCCTCAAGTACTCAAACTCTATATCCAATCACTCAGAAAATCCTGTTGCCTTTACTTTCAGAATTAAACTCTTTCTTACCACTTCCACCATTACACTGGTGAAAGCCACCATCACCATTATTTTGCGTGGATTATTTCAACCCAACGGGTTTCCCTGATTCCAGAGTTCATGATTCTGCCCCCTGTTAAGTCTATTGCCAAGAGAGCAATCAGTGATCCTTTTAAAACTCAAGTCGCAAAATCTTGACAACTGGTAAATCTGGATGATACATATATAGAAGTTCATTGTATTCTTCTACATCTTTGCACGTTTGAAAATTTTTATAATTCAAAACATGTAAATAATGTTAGGAGTTTGTTGAAGTTCCATGATTGTGACTTCCCTACGCAAACCTTCCAGTAGCCCCCCATCTCACTAAGAATGGCCTACAAGGTCCTACACAATCGGCTCCCCATTTCCTTCTACTCCTCCCCCTGCCCCCACCAGCTGGCCAGCGCTGGATCTCTCCAGACACGCTACTGCGTCACAGCCTCCACACTTGCTCTTCCCTTGCCTGGATCCTAATCCCCACACTCTTCCTCCTCACTCAAATGTGCCTTCTCAGCGAGGACAGCCCTGACAATCCTGCTTAGAATGGGAATTCCCTCCAACACTCCCCATGTCTCTTCCTTTCTTCCTTTACTTTTCTTATATTGTTTATCACCTTCCACAACAGGATATGATTTACTTCGATCTTGTTCATTGTTTGTCTCTTCCTACCAGAATGGGTTTCTGAACCTTGTTTATGTCCTGGATGCCTTTGGCAGTATCATGCAGTATAGGACCCTCTTGTCGAAATAAGGTTCAAAGTGATTTAAAATGTAGAAAAGAATATGCATAGGATTGCAAAAGAAACAAATTATACTGAAATATAGGTATCAAAATATTTTTTAAAAACAAATTTGGGATATCATGTACTTTGTTCTTTATTCGTTAATAAGCTCCAACAACAAGTCTCACAATCACTGTAACTTAGAGATACCTGCAACAATGTAATGTGATAATATAAGGGATCTCTTAAAGGGTGAAAAGTCCCACAGATACTACTACTATTGTAGCTTGTCTATACTGGAGGAAACACTAAATTCCAGTTAGAGGCTAGTGAAAGAAATATGTACTTTTTTTCCTTATCCAGGCGCACAAACGTCCCTGAACTTTACGGGTCTGTGAATTCAAAGGTTAAGAACTCCTGATCCAGTTATCTACTGGATACAGAGGAATAGAGAAAGAGAACTGCATAGGGGAGTGGATTATTTTGTCTGTTTCTGTTCATCGCTGTATTCCTGGAACCTTACTAAAACACTGCCTGTCACACAGGAGGCTCTCCGTATCAAATATCTCAATAACAAATATCACCAATCCATGCAATGAGTTTATTTATGCTGGGTAAGTGTAAAATGGGAGAGGAGAATCTGACGTTACCTCAGTCAGTATCTGGTATCAGTGCCACACTGAACATGAGACTGGGGCTGAAAGGTCTGTATTGGGCACATATTATCACCTCACCTCTAACACACAACCAAAGAAACAATGATGTCCTGAGACAACTGTCTTCTAGAGTTAAAACTATCTGTACAAGTCTGCAGTGTGGCGTCTTCCCCTCAGATTTTAAAGGGTAATATATTGCCTCTAGGAGATTTTTACCTTGCATGTTCACTTTAGAACCTAATTTCTGAATTAGATTTGTATTGGATGACTTTCACATCAACTACTCCAGATTTCTCTCTTTCAGAGATTTCAGGGAATAGGAAGAAAGGGAAAAGAAAGGTAGAAAACAGAACTAACCATTTGGAAGATCAAATTACTTTTGGGTAGAGAAAGGGCAGGAAAGGCAACATTAACGATAATAATTCAGTGATTTTTTAAATTCTCCTCCTTCAAAAAATGACATAAATCTCTCTTGCTGCCAAGCCTTGGAGTATGTAATACAAATCTGAATAGAGTCCCTTGAAACCTGCTTGTACTAGGCAGTTGTTCAAAAAAACTATTTTCTAATCCCCATGATGTTATCAATACATTAGGTTTTTAAATTTTTGTTTTAAAAGTTTCTTTTGATTTCTGAAACTACTACTAAGAAAGTGTTCTAAATTCATAAGAGTGCACTGCATATAAAGGACATACAATAATTTCAAATTCAAAAGGAAATATATTTCACACTATAAAGTTATAATAGTAGTTCACTGTTTTTATAGACAAGCAAAGGGAAGCAAATGCATACTAATAAACAGATAAAATTATGACTGCTTTCAAATATATATGGTTCAAATCTTTGATCACATTCAGAATTACATAGCCAAACGTTAGTAATTTTTGCCTAGAAGACAAAATCATGACTATAATTTTTAAAAATACACTGTAAAAAAAAAGATAATCCTGTATTAATGTTTAAGAAAGTAAAAACCTTTCGATAATAGGATAATCATCATCAAAATATAAATAAGAAACTTTTCTGCATAATTTCAATTTTTCCCATCTAGAAGAGTAAAAATTAGATGATTATTATAACTATTCCATTATGCTTTTGGTATCTGTTTACTTGTCAGTTTAATAAAACTCTAGTAACTGCAATTTTCATCAAAAGTATATTTTGGACAGAATCTCACCTGGTCTCTTCATCATCCCAAGCGATTCGCATGCCTTTCCCACCACCACCTGCTGAGGCCTTGATCATAACAGGGTAGCCTAACAGCAGGGAAGAATTAGACAGAAGTTCAGACTTTGATCATTTGGATGCATGAACATGACAACTGACCACATGTTTGATAACACAGAAGACAATAACTAATTCATTTAAAAGTTCCTTTCTTTAGAGTCAGGAAAATAATATCAGTGTAATGATCTTACATATATTTTTTAAATGAGTGTGATCATTTTAAAAGAAAAAGACTATTTGTATCAATAAATAAAACATTTTCCCCAATAATGAAATAAAAAGCTAAGAAAACATAATTTGAAAGTGGATTCCAAAAATGGAAATAGATACAGTATTAATTAACCAAGGATATAAGAAACAACTTTTATAGCATTAAGGAAACACACACGCACATGTGTGTGCGCGCACGCACACACACATTCTTTTGATTCCCCAAAACTGCTGCTTGCATACATAACAAATTAAATTCCCTTTTTTTTCAAAAGTAATGGTTCACAGGTATTTGAGGTATTTTCATCTGAAAAATCACAGGGAACCCCTGCAGCTTTTATCTGCAAGAACTGACATGATGGCTTTGGGAAAAATCAAGCCATGGCTGGTATATTATGCCTGGAGCAGAAGATGCAGAGCTCGCTGATATCAGTAGAGAAGCTACGGCACTCAGTCAACAGGCAATGAAATATCTAGACTTCGGGAATATTATGAAAATACAAAGTCAGGCCCAAAACAAAGGACATTTCCAGCCAAAGTTTTATAAGAGAAAATTAATAAAATTGTTGTTGGTAAAGAGGATTGCGTATTTAGAGTAGTTATTATAAAGTAAAATTTCTGACAGCATGAGTCATCTACAATGATTTATCAAGAAAAGCTGTGAAGTCTCTTTGTTTAGAGGTTCTCCGACAATAAGGTGGAGATATTCATGTCTGAGACCACTTGTTTATGATCTTTTCTGAAGAAAGAAGAGGTCAGTGAGCCCTTAAAAGACTCTTCCTGACCTGTGATGCTCTAATAGCACTACACTCTAGCTATAGGATCTTCACGAAAAGGGAAGACAGGGCCAAATGTCATAGACCTTTGACCCCTAAACCACAAAACATCACTTAACTTCAACTTAGCTAAAATAGCACTTGCTTCCTAAGTGATTCATAAGTAATTAAATTTTTAAAATTCTGATGTTGGTTACGTTTGTGTGAGATAGACTTATGTGGGACAGCATTTTAAAAGCAATAAATACTAAGTGCAGTAAGAACAAGAAAGATGAACATAGTATTTTCACACTGGGAGCCTTATAATCTAGGAAGAAAGAGGGGAAGTACCCAAATAATTCTCTCAATGGGAATTCAGAGAAGAATCACAGGAAGGTAAGAGAAAAGGGATTAAGAAAAGCATATTATAGATAGGGCAATTTATATGAGGCTATGAAGGACGAGCAGGACATGAACGTGTTAGGCAGGAACAGCAGAAATGGAGGCGGGGTAAGCACAGGACAGGGTTAAGAAAGGACTGAAACAATTTGAAGCACACAGAGCATCTGTAGGATGGCAGAGGAAAAGAGAACTCAAAACATAAACTGGGAGCACATTACGCTACACACTCTTGCATGCTACAGATCCTGCTTGAGAGTAATAAGAATGGTGTCTGTCTTGCTCAGTGCTGCAGCCTCACAATGAGTACCACATAAAGGAATTAGACTGAGATCAGTAAAGAAGAATTAGCTTGTTTTTGAGCAGTGAAGAAACAATATCCAAAAATTAGAAACCAGCATGCCTGAGAAATCCTTTTAAAAACAACTTAAGGTCTTTTTTATCCCCAAAAAACATGTCATCAATTCACCATCAAAAACTATTTATCCATGTGAACAGGAAACCACGAGAGGTATGATATCCACATCCCATATCTCTACTATTTTCAGTTCCCGCTGAGGATTAGGAAATTTGCAGTTATTCTGATTCCAGTATTAATCTCATCTTAGTCATTTATTCATCTATGGACCCTGGACTATATAGGGATTTGTAAGGTTCAAAATAAGACTGGGAAATTGTCCTTGGTAACAAGGAACTAGATGGCAAAACAAAACACATAAAATAATTTGTCAACAAGAAACTATTGTATGCTCAGAAAAGGTGAGAAATTGTCAGGCAACAGGCCGATATATAATAAGACAATTGCAATATGGTCTCTCCAAAGGAGGCAATGCAGTGTTAGACCTGTGAATACATATAACCCAGAAGAGAAGACTCCCTGACAAAAATTTAACAAGCCAAATATTAAACAACTGGTAGAGAGGGAGAAACTGGCAGAAGTTAGGGACATTACAGTCACAAACTTAATATAATTTTTGAGCTATAATTGAAAATAATATAATGGTAAGGTATTCTACTCAATTTCTTATGCCAAGTAAGTCATTAAATTTCAGACAGTACATATTTTTACGCTGTCACCATGCTATGGAGAAATGAGATCTAGCTATTTGGAAAGCAGGGAAAAGAATATTCCACACAGATGATATTAAATAATATCAAAAAGCCCAGTCCGTCATCCCTTCTTTCTTATTGTGCCTGTGGCTCTAATTAGGGTAAGCCATGGGGTGCCAGGAACTGGACGAAAAAGGAAAAAAAAAAGATTCAGTCAAAAGTTGACAATCCCGGAAAAAATCAGAAATGATCAAGTTGATGGCTATTGCTTCCTCTCTTTTCCCAGCCTGGGTATGAAATATCCACTAATGTTCTCTCACATTTTTTTTTTTAATCCACCGGAGTACTTACTCCTCTGTTCAACTTTTGTCTAGAACACATTTCTTTAATTTTATATTCTTCAGTTGACGTATGTTTGAAACAGAACAACCTTCCTTATCATAACAAAACAAAATTCTCCAAGGTTTTTAAAAGGAGACGAATCTCCTGGTATGATAAGATGGCTTAAAAAACAAAAAAAACCCAAAAAACCCTCAGGTCCTAGTGCTGTTCACAGATATTTCCTCACCTTTACCATCCTCTCATTGAACGCCTACTCCCCACTACCTGACCTCCCCTCCCAGACCCAGAGATACATGCCCCACTCTTTCTAACACCCCAATTCCAACATGCACAAAGTCTCCATTCCTTATTTCCCTTCTGCATGATGCTTCCAAAAAGATATCTACTAAGTACTATGTGAGAAAAATGTTCAAATTTTTTTTTTTTTAAACAGAAACTTAGGGCTTCCCTGGTGATGCAGTGGTTGGGAGTCCGCCTGCTGATGCAGGGGACATGGGTTCGTGCCCCGGTCCGGGAGGATCCCGCATGCCGCGGAGCAGCTGGGCCTGTGAGCCATGGCCGCTGGGCCTGCGTGTCCGGAGCCTGTGCTCCGCAATGGGAGAGGCCACAGCGGTGAGAGGCCCGCGTACCACAAAAAAAAAAAAAACAAAAAAACAGAAACTTAGTACCAAAGTACTAAAAGGTTTCTATTCCTACTTTTCTGTACTCAACCTTCAAGGAAGGGCAGGTTTAACTGCAGGACAAGATAACTTCTCTGGTTTCCTTTCCTCCCAGCAATCAGTATGTCTTACTTTCTACCATAAGCAGCAATCCTCTTTCTAACTCTACCATCAAATTCTCATTCATCAACTCAAAAATATTCACTGAATAAATACTTTGTGCCAAACACAGATTTGGCTCCAGGGGATACAAAGATGAACAATTCAGAAAATTATCTGCTCTTGTGGCACTTACTATATTTGGTATCTAGTAGAGAACTATATGTAAATATACATGCACCTAGGTGTTTGTGTGTGTGTGAAACACATTAAGTGGTGATAGTTGCTACAATAAAAACAACAGAGGGATGTGATTCAGAATGATTAATGTTACTTTTCCCTGAAACGGCTTCTCTGAGAAAACTGATATTTAAACTGAGACTTAAATTGACAAGCTAGAGCAAGTCCTCTGAAAAATCAATGATGGCAGAATATTCCTGACAGAAGGAACAAGTTGGAAAGGTTATATAGGAGAGGACATTGACCTAATGTAGTCCTAATTTTTTAAGATCACTTTGGCTGCTCTGCAAGGTACGAATTGAAAAAGGGCGAACAGGGCTTCCCTGGTGGCGCAGTGGTTGAGAGTCCGCCTGCCTATGCAGGGGACGCGGGTTTGTGCCCTGGTCTGGGAGGATCCCGCATGCCGCGGAGCGGCTGGGCCCGTGGGCCATGGCCGCTGGGCCTGCGCGTCCAGAGCCTGTGCTCCGCGGCGGGAGAGGCCGCAGCGGTGAGAGGCCCGCGTACTGCAAAAAAAAAAAAAAAAAAAAGAAAGAAAGAAAGAAAAAGGTCGAAGATGCGAGAAAGGAGACTGATAAGGAAGCTTTGTGGTGGTCCAGCAGAGAGCGAGCTGTAACCTGGACTTGGCTGTAGATACAGAGAAAGAGAGAGAAAGATAGAGACTTGAAGGTTGTTTCAGAGGTAGAGTCAGCATGACGTGTTGATAGTTAGGATATGGATGACAGGGGAATAAAGGAAGCCTCTAGGAGCTTAGGTGCTTTCCCATTTAGTGACAGTTATGGATTCCAAGCCTAAAGAAACAATTTTTCTTGACCAACTAACAGCACCATGTTGAGCTATACAAGACACACACTACATAACCCCCCCCCCCACCCAACCCCCTTCAAGCAAAACCTGCTCCTATACAGGGTGGCATAAACTGATAACTTAAAGGCTGATGAAATGACATCTTAATGATATAAAAATCATGAGTCATATAATAATCTTAGGTAGTTTTTTCACCTACAGTTTCCTGAATAAAAATTTCATAGACTATAATGACTGATGGAGAAGGAAAAGTAAAAAGAAGGAAAAAGTGAAATATTTCTTGGGAAATGTCCTAATTCCTAATTTGGTGGCACTAACCAGAAATCTCTCAAGGATCAAAAAGAAGTTGTGATTTTTTTTTTTTTTGGTCTTCTTTTAAAAACAATTAGGGGACTTCCCTGGTGGCACAGTGGTTAAGAATCCGCCTGCCAGTGCAGGGGACACGGGTTTGAGACCTGGTCCGGGAGGATCCTACATGCCACGGAGCAACTAAGCCCGTGCGCCACAACTACTGAGCCTGCACTCTAGAGCCTGCGAGCCATAACTACTGAGCCTGAATGCCACAACTACTGAAGCCTGCACGCCTAGAGCCTGTGCTCCACAACAAGAGAAGCCACCGCAATGAGAAGCCCGCGCAGCGCAATGAAGAGTAGCCCCCGCTCGCCGCAACTGGAGAAAAGCCCGCGCACAGCAACAAAGACCCAGCGCAGCCAAAAATAATTTAAAAAAAAAACAATTAGGAAACACTTATACAAGGTCTTTATTTCCCTAAAGAAAAGGTTCAAAGCAAAAGGAAATGAAAGTTGTTTCAGAGAGTAAAACAGTCCTCTAGATGGGCAGAACAGGCTCTGATAATGGAAAGTCAGAAGAGAAAACCAAAAAATCAGGGGGGAAAAAGCCTAAGACAGACAGGAAGGAAATCCCCAGATGAAAATTATAAATACAAGTATTATGCATTATATTAATATTTGTTATATTCCTTTACTCTCCTTTAATGTAAAACAGTTCACTTACCTTTTTGGGTTGGGGGAGGGGAATTTTTGAAAAATCCAAGGTGGTTTTTGTATAGAGTGGTCCACAATTTGAATTTACCTGATTGTTTTCTCATTATTAGAGTCAGAATTTTTTTAAAAATTTAATACTCTACAGCTGATGCTATACACTCAGTCTTAAATTACACAAGAAAGCAAAGGAAAAAAAAAAGTCCATTTGTCCTTTTCCTCATAAAATTAGGTTTGATTACTTGATAAGATGGTGTCCATTAAATTTACTCATGAAATAACATTTTCCATTTGCAATTAACAAATGATCTGTAGACTGGAAACTTGGAAACTGTGAATATCCTACACTCAATATTTCAACCAATAGTAATAATAAACATTAATGATTCTTGCTTTAACTAATTTCTACATTGTTTGAAGTAAAATGAGTTTAAAAAATGAAGATACAGTTTTTTTGCCTTCCTCAGTATTGCTTCTCCAGTAGCTAAAAGAGTGCCTGAAGAATAACATGAAAAATAATAATCACTAAGTAAATGTACTAATTAATTTCAGTAGTTGCAAATCATTTATTTTTACTGATGTGAAATATTTCACGGTATAAGCATACTGAAGCATTATTCATTCTACTGTGAGTGAACATTCAGATCTATACACACAGTGCTCCCATGAATATTTTTGTAGGCGTTGCTTGGAATACTGGGCAAGAGGTTCCTGGAGCATATGTCTAGGAGTACAACCGCTGGATGGTATGCAACTCTTATGAAGTCTTTATTTTTAACAAGTCCAATTTCTCCAATTTTATCTCCATTATCACTGTACTTAATACAAACTACCAAATCTCTTCATAGGACTCCTGTAGTAGCCTCCTAACAGAGCCCCCTACCAGTACAATTGGTCCCATCAAACTACAAAGAGGTCAGCAAAATTTCTTTAATAAATATATATATATAATAAATATAGGATCACCTCTCTCTCCTGCCTAAAACGCTAAGGGTTTACATGGATGAATAAGCCATACATGTAAGAACCACAGATGTATAATGAAATAGAAATTATGAACTCACAGATAGGAAGTATAGAAGGTAAAGAGAGATAGCCTAACATATACTTGCTGAATCAGAATACCACAAAAAAGGTATGTTAGACTTGCCCTAAGAAAGCTTTAAAAAAAAGTCTAAAAGGTATCAATCTGATCATCAATTAACTTATCTATCAAACAAAATAAACTTGAACATCTTTTAAATAGAAATAAGAAAATCCAAATACAATATTTAACATTCACAATGTCTACAATCCAATAAAAAATTAAGAGACATGTTTGGAGGCAAAATGTGATCCACACAGAAGGAAAATAGTCAACAGAAACAAACCCAGAAATGAAGAACCTTAAAACAGCTATTACAATCCTATTACAAATTACAGTAATTACAAACACTGTAAGCATGGGAACGGAGTTAAAGGAAAAAGATCATGATGAGGAGAGAAACTGAAAATATTTAGAAATTAAAAATGGAATTTCCAGGTTTAAAAATAAAATGACTGAAAAGAAAAATGCAACAGTGTACAGAAAGAATTATACCATGACCAAATGGGATTTATGCCAGGTATGCAAGGCTAGTTCCACGTTCAAAAACCAGTTAATCTCCCTCATCAATAGGTTAAAGAAGAAAAACTATATGACCATATCAGCAGATGCAGAAAAGGCATTTCACAAAATCCAACAGTCATTGAGTTCAGCAAGCTAGGAATAGAAGGAAACTTCTTAGACTTCATAAAGAACATCTACAAAATACCTACAGCTAACCTCATACTTAATGGTGAGAATCTAGATGCTTTCTCCCTAAGATCAGGAACAAGGTAAGGATGTCCTTTCTTACCACTCCTATTCAGTATCTTACTACAGGACCTACCTTATGCAATAAGACAAGAAAAAGGTAAACAAATTGGGAAGAAAGAAATACAACTTCATTAGCAGGAAATAAAACTGTCTATGAAGAAAATCTCAAAGAATCAACAACAACCACCACCAAAACAAATCTTCTAAAACTATTGTGATTATAGCCAAGTTGCAGGACACAAGGTTAACGTACAAAAGTTGACTGCATTCCCAAATACCAGCAATTAAAACTTGAAGTTAAAAACACCATACCGGGCTTCCCTGGTGGCACAGTGGTTGGGAGTCTGCCTGCTGATACAGGGGACGTGGGTTCATGCCCCGGTCCGGGAGGATCCTGCGTGCCACGGAGCGGCTGGGCCCGTGAGCCGTGGCCACTGGGCCTGCGCGTCCGGAGCCCGTGCTCCGCAGCGGGAGAGGCCGCGGCAGTGAGAGGCCCGCGTACCGCAAAAAAAAAATAATACAAAATAAAAATAAAAACACCACACCATTTACATTAGCCCCCTCCAAAATAAAATACTTAGGCATAAATCTAACAAAATATGTACAGTATCTATACGTGGAAAACTACAAAATGCTGATAAATGAAATTAAGGAAGACCTAAATAAATGGAGAAAGATTCCACGTGCATGGATAGGAAGACTCAATATTGTTGAGATACCAATTCTCCCCAAACTGATCTATAGATTCAATGCAATCCCAACCAAAATCCCAGCATGTTATTTTGTGTATATCAACAAAAAGACTTTAACATTTATATAGAAAAGCAAGAGACCCATAATGGCCAACACAATATTAAAAGAGGGTAACAAACATGAAAGACTGACATTACCCAACTTCAAGACTTACTATAAAGCTAAGTAATAAAATCACCATGATATTGGTAAAAGAACAGACAAATCAATCAGTGGAATAGCATAAAAAGCCTGGAAATAAACCCACACAAATACAGTCAACTGATCCTTGACAGGAAAGCAAAAGCAGCTCAATGGAGAAAGGACAGTCTCTTCAACAAACGGTACTAGAACTGGACATTCATAGGCAAAAAAATGAATCTAGACACAGTCCTTATACATTTCACAAAAGTTAACTCAAAGCGGATTGTAGACCCAACTATACAATGCTAAACAATAAAATGTCTAGAAAATAAATAAGAGAAAATCTAGGTGACCTTTGGTTTGGCGATAAGTTTTTACAAACAACACCAAAAGTACAATCCATGAAAGAAAAACATTGATAAATTGGACTTTATTAAAATTAAACACTTCTGCTCTGCAAAAACACTCTTAAGAGAATGCAGACCCAAGTCACAGCCTAAGAGAAAATATCTGTAAAACATATCTGATAGAGAATTTATATCTAAAATATACAGAGCTCTTAAAACTCAAATAAGCCTATGAAAAGATCTTCAACATCCTATGTCATCAGGGAAATCCAAATTGAAACAACAATGAGATACTACTACACACCTATTAGAATGGCTAATATCCAAAATACTGACAACACCAAATGCTATCAAAGATGCAGAGCAACAGGAAGCTTACTCTCGGATGGTGGGAATGAAAAGTGATCCTACCTAAAGCTAAATATAGTCTTACCACGTGACCCAGCAGTTGTAGTCCTAGATACTTACCCAACTGAGCTGAAAATTTACGTCCACACAAAAACTTGTGCACAAATGTTTATAGCTCCTCTATTCATAATTGCCAAAACCTAGAAAAAACCAAGATATGCCCAACTTGAGACAACTATAAAAGACCAACCAGTATGCAGAATTCTCTCTAGGATTAGCTAAGGCCTTTGTTGAGTCTGCATCTCAACTCAATTCAACTTCTCCTTCAATCCAGTTTCTTTCACTCCCTCACATGTGTTGGTCCCAAAAATACTCCCCAATAAAATTCCAGTCTGCTTCTAAGACAGGTATCCAATCTGTGGCAGAGGAGCACATCTGGAAGGCTATTACAGTGATCTAGGCAAGAGATGACACTAGCTTAAACAAAGACAACAGTAGGATAAATGGAGAAAAGCTGATGAATTCAAGATTTAGGAAATGCTGACAGTGATATGCAAATGGAAAAACCACATAACGCAATATAATAGTGAATGCTGAGCCACAGAGAAAGCCTCACTGCTGATCAAAATCGAGACCCCTCTACTTCCTGCCTCTGTGATCCAGGCCGTTTCAGATGGCACAGAACTCCTCCCCACCCCACAATCTTACCAATGGGAAGTAAACATGTAGGATAAAGAAAATGTAAATTTTTGTCGTTTAAGGTCACATGCGAAGGGCAATAAAAATATGAAATACTGGAACTCTGATAAACTAATGACAATTGCATAGACTCAAATAAAAATTAGCACATTACTAAGTTTTCCGAGGAACTGTAATTCAAAATCTACTGGGCAATTTGGCTGTCATGCAACACTTGGCTACGCTGAAAAGTTCCTATTGTGAATACAAAGAGATAGTTCCAAGAAATTTGGGAAAATAAATTCCATCATCAATGCATTTCCCATGTTGTGTTTATTTGGTCATAATTTTCCACTTTTTACTGTTGTCTTTTAATTACAAATTAGTTATATAGTTCGTTTAGTTTTATCATTATCAATTTAGTTTTGGTATAACTTTGGTTTAGCACACTTCAGACTGAGGTGATGCATATCTGTATCTATCTGCGGTCCATAATTATCCAGTAGCTAGAATGTAAACATATATGTGTTGCAGTCCAACTATGAATTATTCGTATCTACTACTACCACAGATATACACAACCTCTAACAAAGGTATGTGTAGGTGATATTATTATCACTGAGTTTTTAACCACTGGAAAATGAAGAAGGGTGAAGTGGACACAGGATATTTTGCCTTTCCTAAGATAGCCATGCACACATAAATATATAAATAACTATATAAATACACTGAGTTTAAATAAGAATGAACTAACATTATACACATAAAGATATAATCAAGCTGTGTTATAAGAAAGTAAACCAATACATAACAGTATTTTGTTTTAATGTGGCAAAGAAAGGCAATTACATTTTTTTGGGAAAAACTGATCTGGTCTACATATTTCCCTCTATTAGGGCAAATAAAAAATACTAGATCCCTAACTCTGATCCAGGGATCAGAAATCAAGCACACGTCAGTGTATAGATTAGAGCAGAATGGGTTCACAGACAGAAAGTTTCCAAACAAAAACCAGTCTTAATGTCTTCACATTAGCGTCCGAACACTACGCAGAGCCTTTTGCAATAGAGTAACAGAAAAAAAGAAAAGGCATGCAAGAATGAACTACAATAAAACAAAGAGAGGGAGGCAGTGGAAACAAATATGACATGGTAAAATACAGAGAGAGAACTTGTGAAATCATGCTTAAACCCAAAATGCATATACTGGAGTAATAAAAGAAAATGTAAGTACCCAAGTGACAATGGGAACGAAAGAAGGGACACGGAATACACGTTCCCAACTCCCAGGGACTATCATTCTAACCTTAAATGACTGCATTACTTCAGTAATAGGAAAACTGCAAAATAAAAACCTCATTCTTTAATGAATTTTACAAAGAATACTTTAACACCATTTTCTTCAACCTTAGGCATTTCTTAATAAATCTCATAAATAAATAGATAGATAGATAGATAGTAAATGTGTCTTCTACTGAGGACCAAATTGGAAAATTAATGTTACTTAAGATTATGAAAAAGGTATAAATTGTAATATCTTTTCAAAGGCTTCCTCAATATATCTTTAACCACAAAGTCATATACTACATGTGAAAAGTTTTCTAAGCAGCATGAAATAAATAAAATAAAAGATTTCAGGGCTTAGCTAAGTATTTCTATCCATCTTTAGCATGAAAAATTTGTTCTTTTATACAAAAGAAAGAAAAAAGAGCAACCTTCTTTTAACGTTATACCATGCCAAAAGGAAGATGAGAAGAAGAGGCAAAGGACAAGGAAAAAAATAGCCAGGGCAGAGAAGAGACAAAGCAATTCCTATACACTTATCAGAGTCAGAGGCCAAGGCATATGGGAGAGCATAACTTGCAAAGAATGTGAAGATATCACGTCAACACTTACTGTGAAGGCAATAAGGTTCAGGAAAAGACTCTCATACATTTAAATCTTAGATTCCTAAAAACTTCCTTTAGTCCTGCCTAGTGAATCCAAGGACAGCCTATATGAATTGATGAGCTATAGTCATTAACAACCACATACTAAATTTACTTAAATAATTCTAGATTTTTTTTTTTTTTGCAGTACACAGGCCTCTCACTGTTGTGGCCTCTCCCATTGAGGAGCACAGGCTCCGGACGCGCAGGTTCAGTGGCCACGGCTCACGGGCCCAGCCGCTCCACGGCACGTGGGATCTTCCCGGACCGGGGCACGAACCCATGTCCCCTGCATCGGCAGGCAGACTCTCAACCACTGCACCACCAGGGATGCCCTAGATTTTTCTTTTTAGTTATCTATTTGCTGAGAGTTTATCATGGTTTACTTAATATTCCTATTCTTCCCAGGCATCTCCATTACAAAACTGGAGATTAAGGAAAAACAGTGAGAAAATTATTGTCAAATCATGATCTATGAACACTATGAAAAAAAAAACCTTTAAAATGTATGACCACTTACTTCATTTCCATACTTATATATAAGTTTCTATTTTGGTTCATTCACTGAATAACCATTTGCTGAATATATACTATGTGATGATCATTGTCTTAAGTACAAGAAATACAAAGGAAACTAACCCATGGTCAATTTTACTATAAAACAGTAACGAGATGAACATAAAGCAAACATTTGCAAAGACAGAATTTACTTAATGGAGGGAGCCCCACACTATTTTAAGAGAAGAGCAACCCATCAAGATAATTCAATAAAAGGGGCAGGCGGATACTTCCACATCAAACTAAGTCCCAGGAATATTGCTGGACAAGGAACATACTTTATGAGATACTGTTCTAGTTTGATACTATTTTCTCCTTTCCTTTAAATATCCTTCATAACTCAATCATTCACTCTTTCACTGTTCCTTTTAATAGAGAATTACTTGAGAAAAATATGTATTCTATTGTTGGGTAGAGTGTTCTATATATATATCAATAAGGTCTCATTGGTTTAAAGTGTTAAGATCTCTACTTCTTTATTGATCTTCTCTGTAGATATCCTACCCAGTATTTAAATTGTACTACTGAAGTCCCCAACTATTATTGTAGAACAATCTATTTCTCCTTTCAATTCTGTCAATGTTTAACCTCATATATTTTGCATCTCTGCATTTTGGTGCATAGATGTTTATAATAGTCAATATGTTTAAAATAATCAATGTATAATGTCTTTGTCTCTTATGACAGTTTTAGGCTTTAGTTTAAGTCTGTTTTGTCTGATATTAGTATAGCCACCCCAGCTCTCCTTTGATTACTATTTGCATGGGATATCTTTTTCCATCCTTTCGCTTTTAATGTATTTCTGTCTCTGGATCTAAAGTGAGTTTCTCATAGACAGCAAAGAGTTGGATCATGTGTTTTATCCATTCTGCCAATGTCTGGCACAGTGAGATACCATTTCACACATACTAGGATGGCCATAATATTTTTTTTAAAAAAAAGAAAGAAAAAAGAAAGTAACAAGTATTGGCAAGGGTGTGAAGAAATTGGAAACCTCATACATTGCTAGTAGGAATGTAAAATGATTCAGCCACTGTGGAAAACAGTTTGGAGGTTCCTCAAAAAGTTAAACATAGATTTACCATCGAAACCAGCAATTCCACAACTAGGTACATACCAAAATAATTGAAAACAGGTACGCAAACATATACATGTATATGCATATTCACAGCAGCACTACCTACAATAGTCAACAGCTGGAAACAACCCAATGTCCATCCGCAGGTGAATGGATAAACAAAATGTGGTATAAACACACAATGGAATATTATTTGGTCATAAAAGGAATGAAGTATTGATATATAGTAAAACATGGATGAACTCTGAAAACATAAAAGATACAAAAGGTCACATGTTTTATGATTCCATTTATATGAAATATCCACAATAGGTAAATCCATAGAAACAGAAAGTAAATTGGTGATTGTCAGGGGCCAGGAAACAAGGAGTGAATATTAATGGATAGAGAGTTTCTTTTAGGGGTAATGAAAATGTTCTGGAATTAGCCTGTGGTGATGGTTCATTAATCCTGTGCATATACTAAAAAACACTGAATTGTACACTTTGAGAGGCCAGATTTTATACTATTTAAATTTTATCTGAATTTTTAAAAATCAAATAATTAGTATAAAAATTTAGAGCAGGTTGTCTCTAAATCTGAGGGGGTGATACTGACATGGAAGGAGTATGAGGGAACTTTCTGGGGTGACAGTAACGTCCAACGTCTTAGTGGGGTTTTGGGTTACACAGGGTGGGTATGCATATATCAAAATCAGCAAATACACACTTCAGACCTGTTCATATTACTGTATATAAATTTTGCCTCAAGATAATCAAATTGTATACAAATACTGAATTAAGTTAAAGACATCTATGTTGAAGTATTTAGTGGGATGCATCCTGATATTTGCAATGTACTTTGAAATGCACCAAAATTAAAATGGTTAACCAATGGATAGATAAGCGATAAAGCAAACCTAGCAAAAGATTAATAGTGGAGTGTTGGTGTTGAGTATATAGGTATACATTGTAAAAGTCTTTCAAAATGTTGTATGATTTAAAATTTTCAAAATAACACAGAGGAAAAAGTTAAAAAACAAGAAAAATATCCAAAAGGCATGAGTACTTTGCAGAGATTTGGAATATAGTTATAAAACAGAATTACTGAGTGGTAATGTTAGAGTGTCTTCTCTTGAAGACATGACATTTAAGCCAAGATATGAAAGGCTACAAGGAGCCATCTATGTGAAGGTATCAGCAAGAGTATTCCAGGCTTCCCACCCCACCCCAAAAAATCTTATTCTAAGGCCCTGAAGTTTGATGTAATCAAGAGAGCCAGTTTAGGGACTTTCCTGGTGACGCAGTGGTTAAGAATCCGCCTATCAATGCAGGGGACACGGGTTCGAGCCCTGGTGCCAGAAGATCCCACATGCCGCGGAGCAACTAAGCCCGTGCGCCACAACTACTGAGCCTGCGCTTTAGAGCCCGCGAGCCACAACTACTGAAGCTCGTGCGCCTAGAGCCCGTGCTTCGCAACAAGAGAAGCCACGAAGAGTAGCCCCCGCTCGCCACAACTAGAGAAAGTCCATGCGCAGCAACAAAGACTCAAAGTAGCCAAAAATAAATAAATTTAAAAAAACAAAGCCAGTGTGACTGAAGTATGGTAGGCAGGGAAGGGAGTAGTATAAAATGAGATTGGAGAGAAAGGCAGGTGTCAAATCATTTGGGGCTTGTAGTCACAGTAAGGAATTTTAATTTTATCTAAGTGCAATGGAAAGTCATTAACGGGTTTAAAGCTGGGATCAATTGGGTGGGATGAGATGGGGTGTGTCTGTATTATTTAGAGTTTTAAAATATCACACTGACTGCTATGTGAAGAATGGCTTTGAAGTGTTTAAGAAAAGAAGTAGGAAAACTATTATAGTCCCTGCAAGAACAATGGTAGTTTGGAGGAGAGTGTTGGTAGTCAAGATAGTGAGTAGTGAATATGGGAGATATTTTGAATGAAGACTTGACAGTATCTATTGATAGACTGACAATAGGATGACAGGGGAAAAGGCACCAGGATAGATCTTGGATTTTAGCTTTAGCCACTGAGTGAATGGAGTGACATCTACTGAGATGTAGAAACCGTGGGAGAAGGAGGTTTGGAGTATGGTGGATCTGAGGATCAAAAAAATTTTTCTTAAATTGGGTACGATTTGTGACTGTAAGGAAGACAGGCAGAAGAAAAGAAAACAATCAGAGTAATCTGGAAGTTGTTAAAGAACAGGGTTTAGATTTACAAATTCTTTTCCTTTTAAGAATCAATTTTGGCTTGATTGTATTAAGGACCTTTGATCCAGTAAAAAGCTCAAACTTTAATGCAAATCAAGCTTACTGATTGCTGTTGCCTATCTCTGGGGTTAAAGATAAACTGGGGATCAATAGTCCTGTATCTTTAAACTTAAGAGAGGTCAAAAGGAAAAAATCAGGAGTGAGAATGAGAGAGACAAGGAAGCCCAAAAAACAAGTACATAGCAGTAACATATTAAGTCTTAACTGTCTCTCACCCTGTCAATGATAAGGGGCTGTCTGATTCTTAAATCCCACATATAACATGATTAAGTGCCTTATACTATTTTACACAAAGTGGTAACTCAAATTTTAGCTCTCAACCTCTAATACCATTAGTTTTCCAAAGTATATTGAAAAATCCATGCTCTTTGGAGCTAAATGACCCTAAATTTAAAGTAGCCCACCACTCAGTAGCTTTGTGACCTTGAGCAAATTACTTACCATTTCTAATCCTTAGTTTCTTAAATGTAAATGAAAATAATTAACCCAAGAATTAGCATTAGAAATAACATTCACAAAGTGCCTGCTACATGGAAAAAATGCTCCATAAACAAGAGCTACTATTATGCAAAAGGCACCTAATTCATCAATGCTCAACCCGGTAGTTTCCTCCTTAGGTAGCCCAGATCCCTGTTTCCAGAAAAGAAGTACAGATGAGAGAAGGGGACCACAGAAAAGACAATCAATTTCATTTTCACCATGTAACACAGAAAGAAGTAAAACAGAGAAATCTGTGAATAGGCAAGACAAATGGACCATCCGCAACCTACAAATGGATAGGTTCAAAGGTTGATTATAATTCAGTTGTTTAGAACTGGGAACATATTTTCCCAGGGAATCAATGTTCAGTTCAACTCTCAGACAAACTCACAAGAAGTCATCAAAATCATAATGTAGTTAAAATGTGATATATCTCAATAAAATTAGTAGAAAACTGATGAATCAACCAAACAATACAGAAAACCAAGAAACTTCAATAATATGTAATTTAACTTATTTTAGAAGCTGGCACTTGAGGGAAAAGGTTTTATGGGAGGTTTCAGTAGTGATTCAGAGGGGGTTTCAGGGAAATTTCAAAAGCTTTATAAGGCTGATGACCCTGGTTCTTTATTATGTTTTACTTCGCCTCAAATTTTATGGCTTCCCTTTCTTTCAGCATAAGCAAAACACTAGCACTCTTATACTTAATAGCCATGATTGCGATCATTCATTTCACGAATGAGAAGGAGCAACTGGGGAAGAACTAGAGGAAAGACAGGAAAGAAGAAGGACCATAACGGATGTGCCCAAATATAAAGAAAAGAGCCTTCAATTGAATTAGATAAACTCAGTAAGTAAAAAACTGAAGGGGGTTGAGGGTGGTTAAGTACAGCACTAAAATAGTAAGGGAGGAAAAAGCCAGGTGATGAGAACTGGTCAGAGTCCCACCATGATTCACTGGTTATTTTAAAGGTCACAATTTTTTTTTTCCTTAAAGTGGAAGACAAAAAAAGAGCAAGCAAAGCAACCTGCCACTTATACAAAGGGAATTCTCAAGAGCTGAAGATTCATAATTAAAATTGTGACACACCAACAGAATTCAAGATTTTCTCCTAACCCCTTTTTATTTCTCTAAATTCCTCCAAATATTCTGTTCTTTTTATGTAGATACTATTGTGATAACAGCA
Organism: Monodon monoceros; assembly: GCF_005190385.1. Lineage (NCBI taxonomy): Eukaryota > Metazoa > Chordata > Mammalia > Artiodactyla > Monodontidae > Monodon > Monodon monoceros. Next base: position 10,495,125 of record NW_021703785.1, read on the forward strand.
TTATTATGTCCTGTTATACAGATGATAATAATATCTAAACTAGAACTAGAAAGATGACTTTTGACATTTACAAGTACACAACAGAATAAAATTATTTTAGGAAAGTCTCCTCAAAAGCCAGCAGACATGTTATAGCCTCTTAGGCTATGAGGAATGCAGTGATTTCAAACCAGAGAGAGAAGCTTTTGATTTTCTTAAAGACATAAACCACAAATCAGTTCCATGTAGTCCAACCTATATTCAGAATCTAGCAAATCTTCCTGAGAAGTACTGAGATGCTTTTTGATGCTTTTTGAAGCCTGAAGAAATGATTAATGAAGAGATGTTATAGTCAGATAAAATAAGATTTTCTAGGGCTTGGTCTTAAGTCCAGGACCTGTATCAGTCAAATCAGCCAAAGTAAATGCTCTCCAAATGAATAAAATAATTCTAAATAATCAGAGAAAACAGGACTAAAGAAATGTTAATGTGGGATGCTGAAAAGCTTGGCCCCATCAGTGCAGGAATGCTAAGATGCTGTGATTTCCTAACTACCAAGCATTGTCTAATTTCTCTCATCTACCTAAAAATTTTTGTCAAATGTAAACAAATATGAACTGATTAATAAAACTGTAAAATTACTTAATAGCATTACTAATCTATGATAACAGTATGCCCATGCATTTTCTTAATTAACAGGTATTGAAAATACAATGTCAAGAGTGCCAGGAATATTTTTGAAAATAAAAAGTCTGGGAGCACTGCCCCAGTATAATTATACATACAACAGGCAAGTAAAACAGTCATTAAAGCGTCCTTCAGTTTACCTTTTACTCCAATTTAGAATATTCTGTTCTCACATCCTATTTTCTCTTTCCTAGCAAGATTTTTAAGTTGATATTTAAATTCTTAGGAAAAGGTAAAAACTTGAAGAGCCTTGTCAAATACGAAATCTTCATGTTAATCACGTATGTCCTTTAGTAAGTTGCATTCAACTACATATATATAAATTTACATTACATCCAATCTCAAGAACTATTAAGACAATTCCTTCTTTTAATTAGCCAGTGATTTTGTCTTACAAAGGAACTATAATTAAAGTCAAATTACTCTTTAAAGTTCCCTTTAATAATAGAATATGGTAATTCCGCTGATAAATTCTTCCAGAGGAACAAGTAATCAGAAACCTGAAACTATTAAACTATTATTTGCTCTTCAGGAATTACCGTATTACACGTTTACTCAACCATATCTGCTAAAAGACATAGAAATCCTACCAAAGTTAATTTAAGAACTTACCAATTTCCCTTGCAATTCTGACAGCTTCATCTGCATCCTGTAAAAGCAGGAAATGAGACCCAACATTAATCCCATCAACCATTGCACAATGTCTTTAGGGCAGTCATATATTGCACTACTGCCTCCTCCGATTCATTTAATGTTCAATTTTACAACCTTCTAACTCTTTTTATTCAGAGAAATGTAAAATTAATACCATAAGTGGAATGTAAATTCTACCTCATCCTTATTATATTAAGAAACTCAAAGCAGTTTGAAATGAGCTGGCAGGAAGCACTACCAGAATTGCCAAGTGATTTGGTGCAGTTGCTGGAATTTAATGGCAGAATTTAGATGTTTACAATCAATACTGAATCATAAATCAGATCATTAAAGCTTGTCCACAGCCAGCTTGTTTCTGTCTCTGATATTTATATGTCATGTTTTCCTTGATTCTGTCAGCAGGGGGAGTTGATTCTCTATTGTTTGGGAGGAGATCAACAGATTTTCCAGAAACAAAAAAGTAAATTTCTAGTATCTATAGGAATTGCCAATTGTTCCCCTCAAAAAATTCCTTTAGTAATCTCCATTACTTTTTCTTTTTTCTTTTTTATTTCATTTTTTTGGGGGTACATATTTTATCTTTACCAGTTACATCTTGTTAACGTAAATTAAAACCTGAAATTCAATGAACCATCTAGTGGGGGCAAAACTTCCAAAAAGCCAAGGAAAGAAAAGGCATTCTAAAACAGTACAAGGTAACACTGTAAATCAACTCTACTTCAATAAAAATTTTAAAAATAAAAATAAATAAAACAGCACAAGGTAAAAGTTTATGAATGTAAGGATTACTTACTGCTAAATATCAACCAACGCCACTGAATGGACCAAAACTTCCCTTGAATCTAAACCATTTCATTGATCATTAATTCTCACCTAACACGTCCAACACAGGACATTTCCCCCAGATAACAGTAAAGAGAAAGCTGAAAAGATTTTAAGTCCAAGTAAATCCTAGTAAATTTAACTTTTTAAATAATTCAGTGACATACACTAAACTATTACAGGGAATGACAATAATGTTTTGAAACCATCAGCTGGTAAGAATGCCTGAATTTTTAGAAAATAACTTTAAAATATCAAAGTAAAGGTTGGTATTTTTTAAGCTAATACTTTAAAAATGTAGAGTAACCATGTCAGCATCCTCCCCCAAAATGGGAGGGCGGGGGATGTTTATAACTGCTTCATTCATGTCTAATAAAAAAAAAAAAATCTTCCTTAAAAGTCTTCAGTACCTAATAACATCCCCTGAATAAGGAGGTTGGCACGGGAAGTTGTCAGAAAAATTTAATTTCCTTTCATTAGCCAGTCTGCTCCACAAATAGGTGCTTGTTAAGTTCAAAGCAGTCCTGAAAGCAACATCAGTTTTAAGTCTTTTTTTCTTTTTTTAACTCCAAGCAGTCACATCTGCTAATGAGACTTTCCAAATAACAATTGTTTTCAAGTCAGAGATAAATCTATACTTTCCATTCTACCCCCACAAAAAATCAAGGTTTACTGCTTTATTACACCTTGCTGTTTTCACTGACCTTACATTCTCCAAATTTTAGCTTAAAGGGATAAAAATCCATGAAAAGGGTCATTTAATAATGTTAGTGGTTTCCACACATTGAGTTTGAAGGTTCTTTGTTCAAGCCAGTGACAGTTATTGGAGAATACTTCCCCTTAATAGCCTCTCTGTCAGGAAGTGTTAAACCTGCCAAATGCGGACAATTAGTGCCTCGCGAACAAAATACAGGAAGAGTGCTGGCTCATGGAGACTGGATTATAAGAAGACTAGAAGGAAACTTTTAACATGTCTTTTCTTTCAAACGTGTAACGGTATATTTGCAAAAGATATTCAGAGAGAAAAAACACTGCTATCTAAAAGGTTCATTACCTTGAAAAAACTAACAGGCAATGTTAGTTCATTAGTAATATTGTAATACATATTTATATATACATATTATGGATGGACTGTGTACAGAGAGATACATGTTTACACAAAGCAAAACTTCTAAAAATTCTTTAGCTGCTACAAATCCAACACTTCGATAAACTGCCACAAAACAATCTCGTGTTTTAACTAATCAGTATGCTTAAGTTTTCTTACTATGAAAAGCAAATTCTACTAAATGACCTTCCAAGTAAAATCAAACTGCCTTTAAAATTAATTTTTCACTTGTCATTCATTCATCTCAAAATATTTAATTGAGCATATATTATGTACTAGACATTAAAAATCTCTATTATCAGTTTCAACAATAAACTATTAAGTATACCTAGCTCCAATATGTTCTTTCAGCACATATACAAAACTACTTTTAAAGAGATAAAAAGGTCCTATGTGTTGGGCTTGGCCTAAAAGTTCATTCGGGTTTTGCCGCGCGATGTTACAGAAAAACACAAACGAACTTTTTGGCCAGCCCAAGAGCTCCAAATTCAATGGCACTGACACATCCCACAGTGTAACCTCCCTGTAGGGCTATAGGTAGAAAAAATTTTTGTAGTAAAAAAAAAAAAATTGAACCAACAAGAAAAAGACCAACAATCATCTGACGAGCAAAGGGTTTGCAGGACAGTATTAAGCTACATAATTCTAAAACAGCAGCAGTTCAAGAAATGGAGAAAGAGGAAAGAAGCCAACAGAACCAGTAACCATTTCTTCTACTCCTCTATTTCAGCACAGCTTACATTAAGTGAGCTCTATCATCCAACTGAAGAATAAAACAGTAAAAAATATAGAGAGTATGATGGGAGAGGTAGGTGATGCTGCTATAACCAAATAAGTAGATCACAACAATGTAAAAAGGAGCTAAAAAACTTGGATACTTTTTCTGCAGGCCCAATTTATCTGTTAATGGTCTGTAGCACCCACCTGTGAGACAGCAAAGTCCAGCAGCTAAGAGCATAGATACTGGAGCCCAAAGGCATGGGCTCCAATGCTGGCTCAGTGACAGTGAACGCATTACCTACCAGTATGCCTCTATGGAATTAGGTTTCCTCATCTGTAAGATGGACATAATATCTCATAGGGTTATTAAGAAGATGAAATTAGTAACAGCTGAAACACACTAGAACAGAGTCTAGCAAATAGTAAGCACTCAGTTAAGGTTGGCAATACGTGATAAAATGGGCAGCCCGCACGCCCAACTATCAAGTTTGTTCCTTTCCTGCCTGCCCTTGGTTGTCCTATCCTGTGGTCATCACTCATTCTCTGAACCTGTATGATACAGAACTAATACTGGCACTACAATACTGCAAAAATGTGCACTTGTACCTCCAGTGCCCTTCACTGGATCAGATGATCCGAGTACTCTTTACAGCTGGTAAGCAGGGTTCTTCTTGGGCAGGGAAGGGAAGTAAAATCTATAACAAAGACAGGCAAATTCAAGTAGTCCTCCCTGATGTTAAACACCCAATTTATTTCTACAGTGACAGTAGTGTCCAATACTGGCTCCACCACCCACAATTCAGGCCCCACCTCTTCCTTCTCACTTGCTACATACAGCCTACTTACCAACCCTGAATTCTGTACTCACTGGATGAGAGTCCTGCTACTCATCAGTATGGGAAGCTACTTAGTTTACTTTCCTCAGCTGGTTCTGAACAAATCAGTGACTGTTTCTGAAGAAAACAAAAAAATCATTGCTTCAAGACACAATGGGCATGGGGCTTCCCTGGCGGTCCAGTGGTTAAGACTTCACCTTCCAGTGCAGGGGGTGCAGGTTCAATCCCTGGTTGGAAGCTAAGATCCCACATGCATGCCTCAGTGGCCAAAAAACCAAAACATAAAACAGAAGCAATATTGTAACAAACTCAATAAAGACTTTAAAAATGGCCCACATCAAAACAAAAAAAAAGACACTATGGGTAAAAGCTCTATCTGTACACAAAAAGCATCCTCAAACTATTCTGCATTCATATACAAAGTAAAGCAAAACTTTCAACAATCCTGGGTTCAGGAGATAGGTTCCAGCTGATTCTATTTTCCAGATAATTCCAGGTCAAACAGAAGACTCTTTTAATTTATTGATATTTTCAAATCTAAAATTTAGTACACGTTTCTCTTATTGTAAAACAGCATAATAAACATAACTGAACCCTTTTTCAAAAATATAAAGCCTTTGAAGCATCATCAGGAAAGTTATTCTCAGTTTAGCAGGGGAAAAGGATACTGATGTCTAATATGGTACTTTTTAATTACGAGGACACAGCTTTCCGACTTTTTGGTTTTTTAAATGATTCCCTTCACACTAGTTTTTTGTTGTTATTATTTGGCTCTTTCTGCTAAAGCAAAAGTGCAGTGTTTAAAATCTGGCTAATTAGGTGATAAAAACAATTACTACTTTAAACCTACACTGCATAATTTATAAAATTTATAAACATAATTTATAAACCTACACTGCGTAATTTATAATTTATAAACAGAACACGAGAAACTCAGAGAAGTCTAATAAATTTCCTGGTAAACTGGTAGGTATTAGAACCAAATGCAGCAATTTAATCTTTGTTGATTCCTCCCTCTGCTTCACACCTGACATCTAACATCACAAAATCTTACAGATTCAACTTCCAGTGTCTCCCTATACCATCTACTTTGCTCCATCCTAATACCTTATTTTAGGCCCCCTAACATTTCTTGTCTGGGTTAAAGGAAGAGCATTCTAATTTGTCTACCAACCTCAAGTTTTGCACTGCTCCAATCCATTTTCCACATCACAATCAAAATAAGTTTTCTAATTCCACAATTTTTATCATGTTAAATAACTCTTCTGCATGAAACCATTCAGAAGCTCCCAAAGGCACAAAAATAACCTCCACGTCCAGATGCATAGCATTCAAAGTCATACATATCTGGATCCTAATTCTCTCTCCAGCCCTGTCTAACTACAACCCCTCACACTTGCATACCTGCAGTTTGCTAAAGTTCTCATGGTCTCCCAGCTCCAAGCTTTCACAAGATATTTTCACTGACCATAATGCTGCATCTCCATCAATTCCCCTCACTTTTTAGGTAACTCACTACTACTCAGACTTCAGGTTATCCCTTAAATATCCTTCCATTGGAAGTTCTGCCACGACGCCCTTAAACTAGGGTAGGTGCCCCTCCTACATGGGCCCAACATACTCTGAGCTTCACATTATTAAAATGTATTAAATTGCCTGTCTATCTGTAGGTCTCCCTAAGGGGACCTAAGGGGACTTGAAGCTCTTTGAAATCAGCGTCTGCGGCTTGTTATTTTTTGCTCAACAAGTGGGCTGGGATTCCAACCCTGTCTTCCAACAGCTTCAGATGAACACTCTTCATTCATTCTGCTCTCAAGTTCCTGAGATCAAGTTAATAAGATACTGAAGAAAATGAAAGGCAAATACTCATACCAGATGACTACTTGAATACTTGACTACTTTAAATGACACTTTAAAACATTAGTTTCTCTCTAATGAAAAGGGTAACTCAAGAACAAGACAAAAGGAAACCGTTCCAGAAGACTCCTTAAGTACTACACACAATGTTTTAAAAGAATGTGGGAAACCATCTCCATATAACGTCCAAATAACATTCAAAATAATCAAATGGAAAAGGAACAAATGTTTTAAGGAGAAATATAACAAACTGAAACCACATTAATTTACTCAAGTACTTGGAGGAAAAAAAGTAGACTATAGTTGCCAAGAAAAAGGATTGCTTTAAAAATACCACAGATCAATGGGAGAAAATAAAACATATGGATTTTTAAAAGATGGAATTATCTATAATTAGCACATATAGTCTTCCAATGCAAAAGTATTGCTTAATGCAGTTGCTAAAACGACAAGGTATTCCAAAAATTTACACTATTTATCTGCATCAGCAAACCTCTATCTGCATAGATACCACCAAAAGCAATCTCTTACCCAACAAATCTAAACTACAAAATGTGAAAAGTAGTGAAGTTCCAAATGAATGTGGAATTACTACACAAGGATTCTAAAGTAACCAAATTTAACAGAAAAAAAAATGTAGTCTCTTATATCAGAAATAATTAAAAGCAAACTATAAATAAAACTAGTATTAACATTTGTCTGAAAAAACGAAGGGGCATTCCTTACAATCATTTTTAAATGCTTATCTGAAAACTATATCCTGCAGGTTCAGTTGTGGTTTAACAAATTAATTCAGACAAGAGGTGTTAGGAACTGTATACCATACTTGAGTTAACACAGGTAATGAGAGTCTATCATCATTTGAGAGTGTAACAGGATCTTAAAAAATCACCTAAGGCATACAAGGAGACAACACTCCAAGAGAGTGGATTTATTTTCTTCAACTTTCTACTTTTCCCTATTTTTCAAATTAACCGAGGTTGGAAATTCAAATGCAGATTGTCAAATGCAGCCTCCCTGAAAAGACAACCAAAAAAACCTGTTGATCAAGCAAAATCAAGTTTACTACCTACTACAGTAAAGGATACCATCACCTTGAAGCAATCTTGGAGGTTCCACTGGAATCAGTTCAAGACCTACTAAAAGCCACAGTTCAAAAACTGCAGTGCTCCTCTGATGCCCACTGAGCCCCCCACGCTCAGGGGTCTCCCCAACCACAATGGTGAGAAAAATCTCACATTGGGGAGAGCTTCAAAAAAATCCTCAACATTTCTTTTTGTTTTTTGTTTTTTTTTTTTTACAGTACGCAGGCCTCTCACTGCTGTGGCCTCTCCCGTTGCGGAGCACAGGCTCCGGATGCGCAGGCTCAGCAGCCACGGCTCACGGGCCTAGCCGCTCCGCGGCATGTGGGATCTTCCCGGACCGGGGCATGAACCCGCGTCCCCTGCATTGGCAGGTGGACTCTCAACCACTGCGCCACCAGGGAAGCCCCCTCAACATTTTTTGTTCTGAGTCCGTAAGACAAAGTTCATATGGAAGAAGACAAGCATAGGACCTATAAGTTCATGTTCATGTGTCCAGGAGCCAGTGACTTCAGAAGGTTTCAAGGGTATCCAAATAGGACAAAATTTGCCTTGAAGCCCATATCAAAACCTTGAAAATTTTCCCCTGTCTTGACTCATTTTTTTTGTCCATGGGAGTCTGGGTCTGGAAGAGATCTCCCCTCCAAATCCTAAACCACCAAGGCACTGCACACTGTCAGGTCTGCAGTTAGAGATGGCCAACCATTATTTGGTAAGCCACTGCAAGACTTTCGTAAACAGGTTTGTCTCAGGCTGCCTGTGCTGTAAGTCAGACTACTCCTCAAATGTATTAAATCTGTAACTCAAATTCATGTTCTTATCTTTCTAGATGGCATAATTTCACCACGGATAGTTTAGAATTATAATAGACTCTTTCATAAGCTTTTGGTATGAATGATTCATCTGAGAGGCGCACCTTAGGGGAAAACAGGGAAGCAAACTCTCAAACACCTAGTGTTCTGCATTACTAGGTGCAGAATAAACTAATGGCCTTACAGATAAAATTAGATGCTCCCGCTCCAGAAATTAATATCAGTCTTTTGATAAAGACACCTGCAGATTTTACAACCAGAAGTAACAATGAGTAAACAATTGTTCTGTATTAGCCAAGAAAATGACGGAAAAAAATATAACAGGCTATGTTCCAAAAGCGAATCAAGTACCCATTTCAGTCATCAACTCAAAAGGAGAAATTTCACTAATTATTACTTATTGATACTGGCGGTACACTATCAAACTTAAATCCCTCCATCATTACAGAAGCTCTCTCTCAGCGACAACAAATTACTCAGATAATGGTTATCTCTAATATTCTGCACATTTCCCATGTCCCAGCCCCCAACTGTCACCTTTGAACCTTTATTCAAGGAACATTCCTTCCTCCTATGAGACACTATACACACTGACTTCATAAGAAAGAATCTACAATGCAAATAGAATTTCCAGATCAAATGCTCTCCTAATGACCTTGTCCTTGAACTCCTGAGGACTCTGCTACTAATCATCAAGACAGAATTAATCTGGACTCTGACTCATCACTACCCTTGTGACTAAATCAAGCCCAAACTGACGATCTCAAGAAGGCCAGATTTCTTGCTCAGGAAAAAAAAAAAAAAAAAATACAATTATACCGGCAAAAGTATTAGGGCTGAATAGACCAAGGTTCATAAAACCACTACCCAAACTCTCTAAAACGAGAATGTAAAGAAGGACTAAAACCCAATAGTTGACAGCCTAATAAAGAAAAAACTTGTCATACTCTGCTCAGGGTCTTTCAAGGCTGCAATCAAGGTATGGGCCAGACTGCATTTGCATTTGGAGGCTCAACTGGGGACAAATCCAAGTTCATTCAGGTGACTGGCAGAATTTATTTCCTTGAGGCTGTATGACTGAGGGCCCCACCGTTTTGCTGGCTCTCGAATAGAGATCATCTTTACTTAGATCCTCAGAAGCTGTCTGCAGTTCACTGCCATGTGGGTTTCCTCAATATGGCTGTTCCCTTCATCAAGCCAGCACCTAGAATCTGTTCTCTAGTCTCCTAAAATGGAGTCTTTTATGATAAAACATAATCACAGGAGTGACACTCAATTACTTTGCCCTATTAACGTAAGTGAACGCAGTGATATTCCATCACCTTTGCCATATAATGTAACTTAATCAAGGGAGTGACGTGCCATCACCCTTTGCCATAGCCTCTTAGTTAGAGAAGCGAATCACAGGTTTTACCCAAACTGAAGAGGAGTGGATTACACAAAGGCTTGGATGCCTGGAAGTTCCTCAAAAAGTTAAGCATAGACTTATCATATGACCCAGCAATTCTATTCCTGAGTATAAACCCAAAAGAACTTAAAAGAGGTATTCAAACAACAGGTATCCTACCCTCCAACATTCCCTCTCCCCGTTCCCTGTCTTATGTTTCTTATTTTATTTTTTATTTGTCTCCTTTTTCTATAGCAAAAGCTCAATGAGGGCAGGAATATTTTTTTGTTTTGGTCTGCTTTGATCCCTACTATATCCTATATCCATAGCACTTCAAACAATGTTAGGCAAACAGTGTGCACTTGTTAAATATTTACTGAATAGATGAGTAAACAAATAATTTTAAATGTGGTAAATGAAGTACAGGGTATTAAGGGAAAATTCAGTAGAGGCCCTAATCTAATACATACAGTCAAGGAATGCCTCTGTGAGAAATGTATGTTTAAGCCAAGACCTAAACTATGTGTAGAAGACAGTCAGGAGTGAAGACCGAAGCAGAATCAACACACATGTGTCAGAATTATGAACAGAAGTTTCAAAAATCTAAAAGATGTCATACATGGTCGGTACATCCAGTGCCAAGGGTAAGCTGGCACAGTATCAGTTTGAAGAGAGAAACAAAGGCCAGCTATTCAAAGGATTTAAATGAGTAGTCATTCAAGAGTTTTTAAACACAGGCATGTGATCAAATCTGGATTTCTGAAACATCACTCAAGCTTTAGTGTCGAAACTTAACTGGACGGGACCAAGACCAAGACTGGCTACAAGGGGACTTCCCTGGTGGCCCAGAGGCTAGGACTCTGCGCTCCCAGTGCAAGGGGCCCAGGTTCGATCCCTGGTCAGGGAACTAGATCCCACATGCCGCAATTAAGAGTTCGCATGCCGCACTAAAGATCTCCCATGCCCTGACTAGGACTCGGCGCAGCCAAATAAATAAATATTTAAAAAATAAAAATAAAAAAGACTGGCTACAGGGAGAGCAATTAGAAGGCTAATGAAGTAATCCAGACTATATGATGTTAGCTGGAACTTGGAATTAGTGTGAGGAAAAAAATAAAAGTAATAGATCAGAAAGATACTTCAGTGAATTCTCTGTAGCGGTATTCATTAGGAACTCCAAGTTTCTAGCTTGTGAAATGGTGTGGAAAATGCCAGCATCTTCTCAGGCAGGAAGGGAAAAAAATGAGAAGTTTACAGCAGGAGTCAGCAAACTTTTTCTGAATAGGCCAGGTAGTAAATATTCCAGACTTTGTAGAGACACAGAAGAGAGGAAAGACAATGACTGAAGACTGTAGCCCATGAAGTCTATAAAGGGTACATCTGGAGCATAAGAGGAAGAACTGGCTTTACAGAGGATAGGGAACATCTATTCTTTGTAAGATGAGAGAAGGGAAAAAAATGGATGAATACATATTGAGTAAATATAGGTAAATATGGGCAAGAAGCTGAGGATATTTACTAACCAGGGGCCATGCTTGCTAACTGTCCTGTAATTCATGAAATAATCCAGCACAATGAAAAACTGCCCAGCCCAGAAGGTACAATAAGAAACACTGAGATGAAGAGTTCCTGCAGACTAATTCAAGTCTACAAAGGGACTCTTTTCTCATGAGAAAAAAAAATGAATAATTTTTCCTTGGCAGTGGGGAGGAGCACAGAGAGGAAGGGGAGACACATACTCCAACTTCTGCATGTCTTCCTTAGAAGACTTCAGCTGCAAAAGCGGCTTGCTGGTTGAGAAGTTGTGCTTGGGATCTACAGTGACACACAGCTATACCAAACAAGTTTACAATTCACATTTTATGCATACGGACAGAAGCTCACCGTAAAGATACAGAGAACATCATAATGTTTCAAACATTAAATATATACCACCAACAAATGAAATCCACACATCTAACAGCACATTTTTATATCACCAAGTTTTCTCCTATGAAAGTAAAAGTCAACACTGATCATTAAATACAATGCTTCAGGGGCTTCTTGCTCTTTTTAACTTACGCTATTCAAAATAATCCAAGTGTAAACAACATTGATTTGTTTAATCTATACATGAATACTTTAAAAAGCAAAAATTGCATTTTATCTTACACTTTTGACAAAATGTTTGACTTCAGGACATGTACTATAAAGATTAGAGTAAAACAGTTTCTCACCTTGACCACTCCATCAAAGCCAGGGATTGTGTTAACCTTTGCGTTCTTAGCTAATAATTTGCTTTCAATCTTGTCACCCATGGCTTGAATAGCATGTGTATCAGGTCCAATGAAGATGACATCTGCTGCTGCCTGTGAAGAAATGCCAGTATAAATTTATAACAAAAACATTTCAGTGCTTGATGTGGAGTCACAATTTTATAAAAAGAAAAACCCATATGTATGTTTACTAGTTACTCACAGACCAAGAACAACTTAAAAGCAAGCATTTGAGCCAATATATTACAATATATAATACTGTGTTGCATATAGTATATGTGCACAAAGGTATATGAAAGTCAGGTCAAAGAAAAATAAAGTAATGAAGAACTCCTACTTGATATTAACAGTATTCTTTGGAAAAGCAACTTGAATGGTGTTGTAGTTATATCTAGTATTCTGCCACCCAAATTAAACAGTAAGTTCACCTTTAAAATGCCTTATAAATCTTTGTATTCTCAATACCCTGCAGCACAGTGCCTACTTTAACATGCCAACTTTGTGCCAGGCTTTGAGCTAAGTGTAGGGGATAACATGGATGAAAACCACAGAATATCAACTAATTCAAGGGAACATGAAACAGATCACCAGTACCTCAGAGAAATAGACAAAATAAAGTATGCAATGTTTACATCCTTGTGACTATAAGAAATGAGTAAAGAATACAGTAGGAATTTACCAGGCAGAGTTATGATTTCAATCAAAACTATTCTGTATAAATCACGATTAGTTCCCCAGCAATGGGTCCACCTCTCTGTGTATATGATATTAAAGTAAACAAAATGCTAATGAATACTAATTAGGAACAGAAAAAAATACCGATGGAGTTAGTGCCACTGTAGGGCATGGTCCAGAGAAGTGAAAAGGGGGTTTGCTGAGGTAAAGAATGAGGTCATTAGGTGAAGAACGGAAGTTAACTATGAAAAAGGAAAAATCAGATTGTATGCAGGGCATCATCATAGTAAGTTACCTAACTGCTGATTCTCCCATGACCTTTGGTCAGGGTCAGTATAACAAATAAATCATATAATTTACATCTCATATTCTATCTACTGGCACTGCTGCCTGAAAAGACTCTGGGCTTTAGAAAGGAGCTTCATTCTCCTTATGAGAATATCATCCAGAGTACCTACTGCAGTGTGGTGTTTGGATTGCTCTCAGCCATTGTGAGCAAAGAGGATTAAACCCACCCAGAGCAGGAGGAGGAAGTAGAGCAGGGACACAACAAAAGGAATATATGAAGAGATAAATATTTGGGAGATGATATGACAGTTTCAACTTTACACGTGCTGAGGTGAGATGCCTGTGGGATAGTCAAGTGCCCATGTTCAGGAGACAGAGAGGTCCAGAGGTTAGAAGATAGGTCCAGGCTGAGATACAGATTTTTAAAGGCATCAAATAAAGGATGGAATTAAAAATTGTAGATGAAATCATTCAGATAAAATGTACAGAAAAGCCAATGCCTTTAAACTCAGGATGTATACTTTCCCTCCTGCCCAAAAAAGCAAGACAGAAGGGGAATTTTTAGATTTTGAGTTTAAAGCCTCTTTTCTTTGTGTGACAAGGGGGTAATAACCACCATGCAAGTTTGACTGAAGGACTGAATAAATAATAATATAAAACACCAAGCTGAGTGCCACAACTGTTAGTTCTTGTCCCCTACCCAGAAGTCCTGATAAAAAGAGAACACTAGAATAATAAGACAGCTAGGTCCATAGGACCCCAAAATACGTTACAGGAACCAAAATACCAACACTTACCAGTGTTACAATAACAGAATGCTAGATAAGAAACCTCTTCAGCCATAACAGATGCTCATTAAGTACCTCTCCATCAAATGTTTGTATGTAGTTTTAACAGAACCTCATTTTCTTAAAAAAAAAAAAAATTTTTTTTTTTTTTTTTTGGCCATACGCGGGCCTCTCACTGTTGTGGCCTCTCCCGTTGCAGAGCACAGGCTCCGGACACGCAGGCTCAGTGGCCATGGCTCACGGGCCCAGCCGCTCCGCAGCATGTGGGATCCTCCCGGACCGGGGCACGAACCTGTGTCCCCTGCACCGGCAGGCACACCCCCAACCACTGCACCACCAGGGAAGCCCCCCCAAAAAACAAAAAAAATTTATGTGAAACCCCCAAAATGTAAAGCACATAAAAAAATGGAACTGCTCTGTAAGAGGGGGAAGTGGTAGTAAGACTACACCTCCACATACTCTGTGTCTCTAGCTGGATAAACTAGTCATTTTGGACCAGAGCAATAATCATATTCACTTCTCTTTATCCCAAACCTACACCCCAATAAACACTAAGAGGAAACAATCATGTTTCAACTACCAATTGTCTTTCCATATTCTCATTTTACTTGCTAAGATGGAGGAATTTTTATCATAAATGCTGTTTTAAATACCACTATGCCAGGCAGATGTAATCAAGGAATCAGAATACCTACACAAAGAGTTGAAGAAATACATAAATGAGAACATCCAAAATACATTATGATTACACTTCTGATTAACAAGAGCCCAACGACCAGGAACCACTGATTAACCAGACATTTTTCATGCATTCGAATTTGAGGAAAATTACTCACCCCAAAATGTGAAATTACCAAGAAAGAAAGCTCACATCAAGTATTTAGTGACTATTCTTTCTCCCATCCAACACAAAGAAAAATAGCCAGTAGTACACTGAGTAACTACTCAAACAGATGTTTCAATAAACTAACTTCCTTTCTATCTTTATCTTTTTATGTTTTGGTAGTACTCCCTGGGTTAGCCTTTAAATGTAATTAAGGCAAATTAAGGAAGCAGTATCATAGCTCTGACTCCCGTAATTCTTTGATCAAAAAAGCAAGGATAAGACAGTATGGTAATTGCAAAGTGATGAAGCATGTTTCAAAAGTCCTGAGTTTTTGTCCAGAGTGATTTGTGTGACTTAGAACTTAAGGCCAAAATTTATGCACTAATAACCTTTCAATACTCTACTATTATTAACCCTGTATCTTTTGCTACCCATTTTCCCTAATCACCAGTAAGTCTCTTCGGCATGCCATAGCAAAATAATTTATTTCTCAAACTATGCTTTTCAAGGAACTTGTAAATTTACCATGAATGATAAATATAATACCTAAATACAGGTAAATGTATAATGGTCATGAAAAAAGTGGGAATTTTTTCATCACTGGAAACACTTTTGTAGTGATACCTAAGAGAGAAATTACAAAAAGCTGAAATCACTGCTCTAAGACTGAAGAAAAAAAAAATACTGTTTTCATTTTCTAAATTCTGTGATTTTATGGTTCTGGTCATATTTTGATAAAAGAATGGGGAAAAGAGTTGGGTTTGAGCAATGTGCTAGGGAAACAGAGATTTAATTTACAACAGGCTTTATGTTGCAAACGCAGAAATAATCATCTGTAAAAATTAAAATGTATGATACATAATTCATTCTTAGAAATACCATGACAGTTAGTAAATTGCTAAGCTATGAATCCAGTTTTGTTTTTTTTTAACGTATATATTTTAGGTTCATAAGGAATTACTACTTGGATAACTGTAAAACTAAGGTCAGACAGACATGAGCCATAGCCATGGAAAAACTGCTGAACTGCCTGAAGGACCTAGGCTCTGGACTTTTAATTTTTTTCCATGATAAAAGAAAAAAGAATTTCTAGTAGAAAAGGCCAGTTTCAGGACTGGTGCAGAGAAGTTAGCACATGAGATAAAAAACAGTCAGTGAGAAAGCTTTCAAAAATTAATATAGTTATCTCAAAAGCACATATTAGTGCTACCCACTGAATGTGTTGATAACAATATGAGTATCAAAAAGAATAAAAGAAATTACTAGGTTAATTCATCTTTTCAAGACCACGAATAAACCTTTTCCTGCTACCTCTGTTCAAGTATTTGAACTTCTCAGGCATGTATCACTGATTTTAAAAAATATATAGCTCTTTAAAAAGCAACATAGAGGAAAACTAATTTCACACATAAAACTAAGCAAAATAAAAGTGTCAAGGTAAAATCCTATACACTGTTTTTATAAGAAAAAAATAAGAGCTAGAAAAACATCCATGGAGGGAAAAAAGCACAAGAAAGACATGCGAACACAGCAGATCAAACTGTCACCTATTATTTCAAAACAAGCTGAAAGACATTTTAAAATAAGAAAACATGAAATAAGGTATCAGGATTAGAAATGATCTGAAATGAGGTGATAGACCTAAGGATAGAATTAGAAATGCAAAAGAAAATAATTTTGGAAGTGAAGACTAAACTAGAGGGAAAATAAGAGTGAATAAAGAAAACAAATAATGACTTACAAGAGACAGAAAGTCAAAGGAAGAAACTTTTTAAAACTTTAAATGTAAAAAAAAGAAATTTTTTCTAAAATGCAAGAGAAAATGGCAAATACTAAAGATAAAGAACATCCAACATATGGATAAGAGGAGTCTTTGGCCCGGGGCCGGGGGGGGGGGGGGGGGGGGGGGGG